>NW_005353538.1:10151303-10155873 GCF_000412655.1 Myotis brandtii | reverse complement strand
TGTGCACCGGGCCTCTAGTCTATATAATAAAAGCCCAGCAACCATTATGGTGGAATGACTGGAACGACTGGTTGCTATGACACGCTGGCTGCAGGGGCAGCCACCAGCACTGCTGCTGAGCCCGAGGGGCCTGGGGCCAGTTGCACGGCCACCACCAAGGCACCAGTAAAGAATACAAACGTGGCCAACGTGAGCGTGAAGTTTGAGATGAAAGCTTTGTGGGATGAATTCAATCAGCTGGGCCCTGAGATGATCATCACCAAGGCTGGCAGGTCAGGGCGCCCCTCTCCCCGCTGTGACCTTCCCCACATGACACCAGTCTCAGGCAGTAGGTTTTGGCCAGATCCACGCCAGGGAGACTGAGAAACGGGGTTGGGGGCGAGGCCTGGCCACCTGCGGGCCCCTCTAGGCACAGGGCAGCTCCTTCTCTCTCCAGTCCTGGCTCTAGCGACAGCTGCCTGGTGTGCTGGGCCAGAGAATACTGCTTGAGAGGCCAGAAAGGTGGTGGAGAGAAACCCTGGGGACCTGCCCCTGACCAGCAGCCCAGGACCTGGCACCGCCAGAAACAGACTGGCTCAGAGCACACTGAGCTTGGGAGGAAGGCAGCCGTCTGTGAGGGGCCTTGCCACCAGCCAGCTCCTGATGGAGCCCACCTCAAAGGAAACTCGGTCTTTGGTTCCTTAGTTCAGTCTATCCCAGCTAAAGAGGAGCAGCTGGGCATGTTTTAGGGGAGAATGAAGACTCTAAAACAGTGTGTTCTGTTCCATGGAAATTGCTACCCAGTTGTCTTAGGCCTAAATTTTGGGTGATTTGGGGGCCTGGCTTTGCTACTGGGGCCCACATCTTCCAATTGGCCTGTATTTGTTGTAAAGGCCCAAAGAGAAGAAGGAGGAAAGGGGCCACATGCTGACCTGACAAGCTCTGGGGAGGCCGGCATGGCGGTCTTGCAAACTCAGAGACATAAAGTAACCACAAAGGATGGTCTGAAATTAAACTTTAACTAAAAACAGTGATGGTGGGCAATTATGTCCTAGGCTGGTATCTTCACTGTCAAGGTCAACCTTTACCTTAACTGAGCCTATCTGTCTTTTTGCATCTATGATAGGATACCCTTGAAATGTCTGGGTAACTTGTAACTTCCCTCTTTCTGGACCCCTTGGGGCACAACCAAATGTGCTGGGCCCCAGGACAGATACCACAAATTCCTTCATTATCATGTTAATTGTTCCTGCACCCACCTAAGTATGTGTCCATCATTTTACTTTTTATCCAATCCCAGGGGTTCCTCTCCCCCCTCCCCCCGCCCCTTGTTTTCTCCCACCTCCTTAATCTATCACCAATTGATTTCATGTAACCCACCTATGTCCCTCCTTTGATTGCAAATGTATAAATACAAATATAACCTGTCATTTCTCCAGAGCATTATCTCAGTTCGTTGAGGTTCTGCTTCCCGGCATATGTCGACAGTTTGGCTCAAATAAACTCACAAAAATTATTTACAGGTTTCAATGTTGTTGTTTTTACGTTGACATAGACAACAGGTAAATTTATCCCAAAGATATCCATCCATGCACTACAATATTTACTGCAATTAAAAAAAAAGTCACTGTGGCTTGAAATGGCTCATTTATTTTAAGAAAATAAAAATAAAATGAAGATTAGCAGAGTATGAATATTATGAGTTAAGACTAGAAATTTGAAGATAATTATTTAGAAATTTCTATATTTGATTTGAATTGTTTTTCCCCAGAAAGTTTCATTATTTATTATTTTCTCTGTGGAGCATCTTGATTTATACTCATTTTCATGGCAGATATATCAACTTCATGTTCATGCTACTGTGCCACACATTTTGGACTGACTTTTTAAAGGTTTAGTGGTTTGATATTATTAAAAATATTAATTGGTAGACTTTCCTGTACTCACTCTATCAGTAAGTTAGTATTTTGTATGCTACACTTCCACTTTTTTATTTCTCATAAGAAAGTTCAGGGTTTTTTTTGGATTTTTGTGGTTGTTTTTCCAAAGCAAGTACCCTCCTGTAATTCCTTTGATATCTGTTACTGATTTCTGTGCTACCCAGAATATAGCTTCCCTGGCTCAATAGAAAAACATTGAATTCTTCACTATAATTATAGCTTCTTGTCCCCCAATATTTCCACTCTTTTTTTAATCCTCACCCAAGGCTATGCATTTTATTGATTTTTAGAAAGAGAGGAAGAAAGAGAGAGAGAAGAGAAAGAGAGGGAGAGAGATCAATGTGAGAGAGAAAAATTGATGGTTGCCTCCTTGTAGGAGCCCAACTGGGTATTAAACCTGCAACCGTTTGCTTTATAGGATGGCACTCTACCCAACTGAGTAACCTGCCCAGGGCTCCACTCTATTTTCACCAGCACTCCAGACATTAAGATGAGGACAGGTGTAGAAAATAAAATGCTGAAGAATTGTTCACTAATTGTTACTTTTTAGATAGCATTGTTCTTTTGGTCACTCAAGAGATTTCCAAGGCATTACCTCTTTAATTTTTACAACATCCCAAGGGCTTGCTGGAAGATATTGTTATCTTCAGGTTTATACTTGCTAAACAATTTGCTCAAGGTCAAGAGAAGGAGCATTTGCCTCCAAACTGGGAATGTGTTATTCTTTGTATTGATGCTTAGGATGAGGGCAACAGGAAACCATTGTGATAATGAAGGCACAGACAGAATTAAAATTTACATATTTTTTAAAGAGTTGAAAATGAACCAGATTATTTTTGCAAGTAATTCTCAAAACTAATGAGCCTGAAATCTTCCGACTGCTTGCAAAGTTATATTAATTCTTAACATTGTGTGTGCGTGTGTGTGTGTGTGTGTGTTTCAAGTAGCACCTGGTAACACTTCTTACCATCTTTAATTTCTTTCCTTTTCCACTGGAGGTACAATCACCAGCATATGCCTCTTGGAAAAAATATAATAACCTTGACTAATGGTTAATGAAATGCTTCTTGAATACTGGAGAGGTAAGGAAATGAAAAGCAGTCAGGAAATTTACAGATATAATGAACCCATACAGATTTCCAGAAGTTTAATATTATTTGGACTTTTGAAATCCTATATATAAAAGAAAAATACTTTATAAAAATAGTGATAATAAACTTTTAGTTATTGAAAGTTTACTATGTGTCAAGCATGAACCAAGCATGTAAGCATAATATACTTCTTAGAAATGTCTGAAGTTTACCTTGGATCTTTATTTCATAGGATACAAATCTGAGGCAGAGAGAACTTACCTTCTCAAGGTCAATCTGCAGGCATTACTTGGGCTATCAAAGTGTATTTTAATATGTTAGAAATAAATGGTATTTTTAATATTATTTTACACGTGCTATCTTTCTTCTTGAACTTGAGCATAGAGCAGTGGTTCTCAACCTTTCTAATGCTGCGACCCTTTAATACAGTTCCTCATGTTATGGTGACCCCCAACCATAAAATTATTTTTGTTGCTACTTCATAACTGAAATTTTTCTACTGTTATGAATCGTAATGTAAATATCTGATACGCAGGATGTATTTTCATTGTTACAAATTGAACATAATTAAAGCATAGTGATTAATCACAAAAACAATATGTAATTATATATGTGTTTTCCAATGGTCTTAGGTGACCCCTGTGAAAGGGTTGTTCGACCCCCAGAGGGGTTGCGACCCACAGGTTGAGAACCGCTTGCATAGAGACTCCATATAAAATTCTTGTTCTATTCTAGATAATGTCATCTTTTACATGAAGGTAAATTGCAAACAATTTACATTGCAAACAATGAGGTTGCATTTAGGGATGAATCAATGTGCCTTTACAATGCTTCAGAACTCAATTTGCAGTTCAGAATAAAATAAATATTTCTCACCCTGGCTGCTGTGGCTCAATGATTAGAGTATTTCCCTGTGCACCAAAGGGCCACAGGTTCAATTCCTGGTCAAGGGCACATACCTTGGTTGCTCCAGTTGGGGTGAGTGTGGGAGGCAGCCAATCGATGTGTCTCTCTCACATTGATGTTTCTCTCTCTCCCTGTCTTTCTCTCTCTTTCCCCCTCTCTCCCTCCCTCTCTCTCTAAAAATCAATGGAAAAAATATCCTCTGGTGATAATTAATCAAAAAATAAATATACTTCTTTTTTTGGTACTGAATATACATCTATTTATTTGGCAAACGTCTATCTGTTGTAGGTAAACTATGTGCTAGGATCTGGCTTAGACATTCTTGTTACAATGGGTACTATAATTTGGTCTCTTCCCTTAAGAAGTTTAAAATATATCTTTCAACATATATTTTTTAAATGAGCCCATATCATTTGTGTAGTTCGTAGATTGTCTATGAAGTGTTACTGTCATTAAGAAATGGTCTAAAATTCATGAAAAATACTGGCCTGCCTGCTTCCAGTGGGAAAGTGACACCTATACACTATTGCAATGTACAATGGGGCCTTGTCTTAGGAGTGTCCCGACTAACGAGTTTTTTGAGATACCAGCTGTGGCCGATTTTTTGCATTGAGTTGACAGAGTAATTTGAGTTAACGAGCTCCTTAACGAGCT
>NW_005353538.1:10139147-10151114 GCF_000412655.1 Myotis brandtii | reverse complement strand
ACCTCTGGTGAGAATGTACGTGGATTCCCCCAGAACAGATTGTATATTTGTTACATCCCTCAATGCAAACCCTAGCATTTTATTTTTCCCTCTCTGTAGCCCAATGAGCAGTTATCTAAGCTGGTGTTTAATTCTTCTGACATCACCCTTCAGCCACCAGAGGTCACTCTCCATGAAAGGGCTGGGAGAGGCTAGGCCAGGAGAAAGCCACATGTTTAAGGGAACCAACATAGCTAAGCATAGTGTTTGGCTTCCACCCCAACACCATTGATGGATAAGTTAAGTACAATTAAGATTTTTTTGATACAAAAATAAAATAAGACCAGTATAAGTCATGGTGTTGTGGAGCCCTAAAGATATAACATAGATTGACTTTAGGTCTGTAAATAGCAGATGCATGAACCAGTCCTGGAGCCGCTGGTACCTGTGGGTGCCTCTGATTGGGTCTGAAAGAGTTGAGTACTGAGTTCTCAGCCCATTATTCTACACAAGAGGCTGCTTGAGTCTGCCTAGCTCTTTAGACAGTAGATTCATCTTGTGTCGCAGGCTTGAGGAGTTCTGGTCTGGGGCTTGGGCCAGCAACATTAGACCATTAGAGTGAATAAGTAGCATCTATTTCTTTGCAGAGAGCATGATAGCAAGTCAGCAAGGACTGATGGCTGTAGCAGCAACCTTGGACTAAAGAGACATTCGGTGATTTCTAGTGTTGGCTACAGGATACATGTACAGTCTTCAAGTTCTCGTGTATGAGTCCATTATCTAACAATGGTTCATTTATGTTGATACTAGTTTCATTGAGAATAAAAGTTGGAGTCAATCAGGTCTTCATTCCAAATCTGTATCCAAATAGGTCTTTCATTCACTAGGTCTAGATTGGAGCAAGCCACTTAATTTCTCTGAACTTCAAGCACAAAGTGATAGTAATTATAGTACTTACATCCAATGTTTGCAGTGAGATGGCATCATTAGGAGCACCGTGCGATTTTTAGGGGTAGACACTCTGCTTGGTGTGGGAGATATATAGCAAAGAGAAAAATACCAGCTACGTTGTTGAATGGTTTTGCAAACATGAGCAGTCTCCCTGAAACAGTGAGTAACTGATTTTGGCTTCAGTGAAGGGTACTTAAAAGCTGCAGAATCACAAAATCTTAGAGGGGCCCCCAAGATCTTACTCAACCATTTGCTCAAAGATGAAATTACCTCTGCATTTTCCTTGACTGAGGTTAACATCTCTAAACCCTGAAACACAAAAGTAATCAGAAAAGTGTATAAACTTTAGAGGCAAAATATTTAGATTTAGCTTCAGTCTGGCCCATTAATAATTTTAAGATCTTTATCCCAGGGCTCAGTCACTGCCTCAGGGTTCTCACCTATGAAATGGTGGATGTTAACGAAAATACCTTTCCTACTTAACTCATAGGGTTGTTATAAGCCTCAAACAACATGAGAAGTGTAAAATTCCTCTGTAAATGTCAAAACTCTATGCAAATGAGAATGAATGCTTTTATTTTACTGTTATCATCAGAAATAGACCACAGTCTCAGAGAAGGCAATTTATTCACTATTCCCTATAAAACAGCATATGCATGATTATCTCTATAATTCTTTGCTCATCCCTTTTCACTGGCGAGAATTATCCTCATTACTGCTGTCTACTAGTTCAAAGCCTTGCCTTCTTATTTTTCAAGCTCCAATTTCTCCATGAAGTCTAAAAAATCTAGTGTAATAAAAAGAATCAGCCACCTGGAATTCAACTACAGCTATGACTTGAATAAGTTACTTAACCTTTCTGAGCCGTAGTTTCCTCTTTTGTAAAGTGTGGAAGTTTATATCTATTATTATCATGAGGAATTAAGCACTGATATATGTAAATTGCTGGTGTGTAAATATACTAGAGGCCCAGTGCACAAAATTTGTGCATAGGTACCTTCCCTAGGCCTGGCCAGGGAATCAGGTTCCCTGCCTCCCAGCCTCCCCATTTCCTCCTTCCCTCGCTCCCTCAGGGCCCTGTTGCTGCTGCTGCTGGTCACCGGCCATGTTCTGCGCTGCCCCCTGGTGGTCAGCACACATCATAGTGAGTGATCAAACTCCTGGTCTCCTGGTCGAACTCCCGAGGGGACAATTTACATATTAGCCTTTTATTATATAGGATAGTGTACTGTTTCTCTCTTCTTGTCCATTATCCACATCAAGATTTTCTCTGTCTTGTGATTTCCTAGAACACTAATTTTAAATAACAGTGGGCCTTTGCAGTTGAGATGTTTTATGTGCCTAAAATGCATTCTAAGCTTCTTGAGCACAGGGACTGTGTCTGATACATTCTTTTAACCTATAGCAGCTTTGAGAATAGAGTTACATCAGTAGAAAAATGACCAATGAGTCACTAATACAGTAGGATTTCCAGCTTTTTCTGGTTGCAGACTTATAGCTTGATTAAAGTTAATTGCATGGTGCCATCTTTATTCCCACAGTAAACTCCCTGCACCTGATAAGACAATGGCTCAAATGTGATATCAGGGACCATTCAACTTTCATAGTGGTAAGCCCCAAGTAAGGGGAGAGGCCTGACCATCCTGGTAAGAACATGCCTTTGTTGTCCTTGAGGGTACTGATGCTTCAGGATGAAAGAAGAAAAGCGACAGATGCAGGTGGTGAGAACTCCCACCTTAAGAGAACAAATCTGGCAGGAGTATGCAGAGCAACCTCAGCTTCCATCATTGTGGCATGGCAATCACTGTGGTAATATAAATGTAACAATGGCTTGCTCTTCTTGAGCGAAATTCAATCAGCTGAGTTCACCCCATCCTTATATGGCACTTTAAACTGTTTGAGGTGAGAAATTTTCTCATACATGAATCATTTACTGTCTCAACAACTGTGTTTTTCTGATCCTATTTATTCACAGTTGTGAATATAAATATAAATATATTTATATCTTAAATATAAAAGCCTAAAGTACAGAGACCAGCTCTAAGATTTTATTTGACTATTTATAGCTTGTAAACAGGTTGAATAGTTAGATGCTGCTTAAGTGCTGAGGATGGAGTGTCCAGGGCATACTGATTTTATACAAAGGATTTTATTTAAAAGGAAGACTTTTTTTTTAGTACCATGATAACACTAGTGAAAAAAACGTTCTGGTAGAACATTTTTGCAGATAATTTCCAGTGACAAGAAACAGATCAAAGACAGAAGGATTGTCTTCTGTGATCTCTGGAGGGATGCTGAAAGCTATGTGAGGCACTTTACAGCTACTGAGAACAGATGAGAAAGTTAAAGGCCTTGGTACCAAACTCTATTTCATTAAAAAGCCTGTACTTTATTAATCATGTTGTCTGTCATTGTTTAAGTCAGGAGCCCATGGTGGAAGGGTGAGAAAGCATGCTCTTTTTCACTGTTGTGAAAAAGAAGGGCTTTTAAACGCTCTCTGAAGTCACCATGGAAACCTCTGTCTTGACTAACTAGGTAAGGGTTAGTGTCCACGCACATGAGGCTATTCCTATTGCACATTTCCCCCCATGTCCATCTGAAATGTCCCTGAAATATACAACACATTCCCACTGATATGATGTATATATATGATGTAAACACGATATAATATTTTCCTTGAAATAAAAGAATCAACACAATACAAGAAGATACATAGCATGGTATAACTTTGCCCATTGGGTAAAGTCTTGCATGCATCAACTTTATTGAGTGCACTGGCAGATACTTGGGTTCCATATGATCAATAAGAAAAATGAGGAACCCCTTCTGTGGGCTATCTAGTCTACTGCCTATGAATGCTTCACCAAGGACTTTTAATGGAAAGAGACAGTAGAAAATAGCACAGGCCCATGGTTTGGAATATGCACAGATGATGTAATAGCTCTTAACCAGAATATATAACAGAGGGTCTAGGAAAATTTTACAACACACCTCAGCCTGGATTCTTCTTTGATTCAGTTAGATGGGCTAGGTTGAGAAAATTGATCATTATGAACACTCTCCCAAGTGATTTTTAATGTGTACAACAATTTAAGAAATATGAAAATAATATAATGTTTATTCAGTGCATTATAGGCAAACATTTAACCTCTCTGAGTATTAGTGTCATCACCTGTAGATAATATCTTGTATGCCATTACTTGACTTTGTGTCTCAGGTTCTCCAGTACACTAAAGTCTTGGTGAACTGGAGGTGTTTTCTGGCAATGGTTCAGTTTTATTTCATGTGAGTTTTGTATCTCCTGAATCTTGAAGATACCAAGAATGATACAATCAGTTCTTTCAATTATCAAGTTATCCTATATAATAAAAGCCTAATTTTCTAAGTGTCCAGTCATCCAGTCAGCTGTTCAACCAATCAACGCTTAATATGCTAATGATTGCTAAGGCCACTCAACAGGTCGCTATCTTGTGCACTGACCACTAGGGGGTAGACACTCCGACCGGTAGGTTAGCTTGCTGCGGGGGTCTGGCTGATTGGGACTGAGCAAGACGGGCCAGACACACTCTGGAGCCCTCCTGCAGTCCCTCTTTGGCTGACCAACCTCCCACATCCCTCCTCAGCCCTGATCATGCACTGGTGGGATCCCTCGGCCTGGCCTGCACCCTCTCGCAATCCGGGATCCCTCAGGGTTTCGGCTCAACGGCAGAACGACCTGTCACTATGATGCCCACTGACCACCAGGGGGAAGACACTCAACTCAGGAGCTGCCCCCTGGTGGTCAGTGTGCTGGTGGTCAGTGTGCTCCCACATGGGAGTGCCGCTCAGCTAGAAGCTGGGCTCATGGCTGGCGAGCACAGTGGTGGTGGCAGGAGCCTCTCCCACCTCTGTGGCAGCGCTAAGGATTTCCGACTGCTGGCTTAGGCCTGCAGGGAGAGGGCCTAAGCCTTCAATTGGAGATCCCCCGAGGGCTCCCGGACTGCAGGAGGGTGCAGGCCGGGCTGAGGGACCCCACCTGAGTACATGCATTTCGTGCACTGGGCCTCTAGTATTATATATTGATCACAGAGCTGCATCATTATATAAAAATTAGAAGTGCTCTAATGGTTTAACGTATTAAATTGGCTTTCCCATAATTTAAATTTATAATTTAACAATATCAGGCTAAGCTTTGACATGTTTTGGCAAGTAATTTAAGGAGCTGAGCTTTACCATGTGCCTGTCTAAAAATTGATCATTGACCTCAATTTCCTACCATTAAAGATTCATTCTTTGAGTACATACATAGGTATATGTATGTATGTATGTCACTTTATTTCAAGGAATCAGTTCACCCAATTGTGAAGACTGCCACCTCAGAGATATGCAGGGCAGCCTAGCAGGCTGAAAACTGTCTCAAGCTAGAGTTGATGTTGCAGTCTTGAGGCACAATTTCTTCTTCCTTGGGAAACCTATTTTCACACTTAAGTCTTTTCAACTGATTAGATTAAGCCTACTCATATTGTTAAAGTCAACTGACTGCTGATGTTCACTATATTTACCGAGTGCCTTCATAGCAATGCCTAGGTAAGTGTTGAATTGAATCCTGGGTACTGCAGCCTAGCGACCTTGACACATAAAATTAACCATTATACCAGTCAATAAAATGTAAATGAGGAAGTAAGGATGGGGGGGAATACCCTGATCACCAAGGTATTTTATTAGATTTCTATAATGGGAAATTTCAAACATGTACACAAATACAATAGTATAATAAGAAACCATGTACCTGTCACCCAGTTTTAACAGTTATCAATAGATAATCTATCTTATTTATTTTATAATCAATCACACTTTTCCCTACCCAATGATTTATTTTGAAGCAAGTCGTAAATACCATGTTATTATATATATAATTTATTTTTAAAAGTTAAGGACTCTTTTAAATAACATAACTAAAACATAATTTTTTAAAACTAAAAATAAAAGGATCAGCGTGACAGGGGGCAGCGCCCAAACCCCCTGATCGCCCTGTGGCTCTGTGAGTGACAGGGGGCGGGGCCACAACCTCCCTATCCGCCCTACTCTGTTCCTGACAGGGGAAGGCACCCCACCCCCCTGATCAGCCCTCCTCTGTGCCTGATAGGGGGGAGCTCCCCAATCTCCTGACTGCCCTGTGGCTCTGTGTGTGACAGAGTGCAGCGCCCCAACCACCACCCCCCTCACGGGCCCTGCTCTGTGCCCTGGCTAAGCTTTAACATGTCTTTGGCAAGTAATTTAAGGAGCTGAGCTTTATCATGTGCCTGTCTAAAAATTGATCATTGACCTCAATTTCCTACCATTAAAGATTCATTCTTTAAGTACATACATAGGTGTATGTATGTATGTATGTATGTCACTTTATTTCAAGGAATCGGTTCACCCAATTGTGAAGACTGCCACCTCAGAGATATGCAGGGCAGCCTGGCAGGCTGAAAACTGTCTCAAGCTAGAGTTGATGTTGCAGTCTTGAGGCACAATTTCTTCTTCCTTGGGAAACCTATTTTCACACTTAAGTCTTTTCAACTGATTAGATTAAGCCTACTCATATTGTTAAAGTCAACTGACTGCTGATGTTCACTATATTTACCGAGTGCCTTCATAGCAATGCCTAGGTAAGTGTTGAATTGAATCCTGGGTACTGCAGCCTAGCGACCTTGACACATAAAATTAACCATTATACCAGTCAATAAAATGTAAATGAGGAAGTAAGGATGGGGGGGAATACCCTGATCACCAAGGTATTTTATTAGATTTCTATAATGGGAAATTTCAAACATGTACACAAATACAATAGTATAATAAGAAACCATGTACCTGTCACCCAGTTTTAACAGTTATCAACCTATAGATAATCTTATTTATTTTATAATCAATCACACTTTTCCCTACCCAATGATTTATTTTGAAGCAAGTCGTAAATACCATGTTATTATATATATAATTTATTTTTAAAAGTTAAGGACTTTTCTAAATAACATAACTAAAACATAATTTTTTTAAAACTAAAAATAAAACTGTTAGTAAATCTTCTATGCCATCAAATACTCAAGAACTAGAGGTGGGGACAGTGCTCCAGAAAAGACACGCTGAGATTTCATGACTCATTAGAAGCACCTTCAAATGAAGGGGTGGGTGACTCGTGTGGAAGAAATGGAGGACAAAACAAAAGGGGTTGGCAAGAGAATGTTCTAAACTGTGTATACTCTTTATTTCCATATAGGCCAGCTTGGTTAGATGTATACAGGGTGTCCTCAAAAATGTATATACGATTTAACAGCTGATAGCTTAATAAACACTGCCTGTATAATTTATTCAAAGTGTGTGTACACATTTTTGGGGATACCTTATATATTCTAAACTACTCAGGAAAATATGTAACAAATTTAAGTTTTATTATCAATTTTGCCAAGAAATAGTAAACAGGGTGATCCTTATTTTCTCTAGAAAGGTCTATCAAGAATAAATGTTAGATAGAAAAGTTGTTTGTTAAGAGCCCACTAGTTTTAAAACTCTGTGAAGGAAAAGATTGAGGATTCATTTACTTCTGAAAATACGTGCTTAACAGTTTCTAACACATAACAAGAGATCACTATAAATGCTTTCTTTTAACATATTTTTAAAAATCAGACTGTGAAGAAGTGTCATTATTGGTAGTTAGCTCCGTGCCAAAATAGAAAGAGAGTGTTGTTATTATTCCAGGACAGTGATGTGAAGGCCAGGTCTGGGGAGAGGAGTAAGAGGGAGGGTGAGTTATCAGGCTCACCTGGGGGACCTTATCAACATACAGGTGCTCTTATCCCCAAATCCATTAATGGATCACTCCCAAGTCCATTAATGGAGGGGGACACTTGCATTTTGAAAATAAAGCCACCCTCTTAGGAAGGAAAAAAGAGACTCTGGACTATGTTAAATTTTAATGTTCTTTTTCCCCTTCTCTAAGACTCCAGTATGACATCAGGCCCTGATCACAATGATCTGAAGTCAGGCGAGAAGAACATTACATCCACTTGCTTTTCTCTGTTTTCATGTGTTTAGCGGCCAGTTCTAAAATTGCAGTGGAAAAATCACCTGTATTTTCCTAGTTATTGAAAAGGATGGGTCTTATTTTCCTTGTTTTTTATTTGGCTAATACAAATATTTGGAGCTGCTCCAAAATTCCCAAGTAAAAGGATTTGCAATTTGCTAGGTGCAACATTACAGAGCATGCTAATTGAGTGGGTAGTGAGCAAAGGTACACTTATGTAACTGTATCTGTATTGTGATATATCTCTACACACCAGAAAAACACAAAAACTATTATGTCCCTTGCAAATGAGTTTACTATTTCGGTAGCACGGTCCCATCTGCACTTTTTTTAAATAAAATGGAGTTATATGTGCACAGGACAGAAGGGGTTACATTTTTAATGTTTTAAAGAGGATTTTTCTGTCTTGATAATAGAGATCTAAACATAAGGTTTTGCATAATAAGTACAATTATATCATCTCTTTACCTAGAAATACAGGAGAAAGATGATCATTTTAGAAGGGGATCATAAAATAGCAAAAAGAAATAATATTTATTTCATAGTTGGGAAATAATTACTGGCTGGCTTTGATATAAAATTCTTCTTCCCTAAATCGCAGAGGCGGAATGCAGGGCTCCGACGCCATGCTAAGCAGAAACAGCTGGAGCAGCTGGGACCTGAAGTCACCAAAGTTACCACTGAAACTCATGAAAGAGGACCCCTCTTAGAGGTTGTTGGGAGAGCAGAAGGGGGGTTAAAAATGAAAGAATAACTATTATTCCAGTAATTATAAGTATCACAAAAATTCCATTAACCTTTGTAGGATGGAGCACTCACTAGGGGTGACCCTAAATGGGGAGACACCAATAAAATGCTGCTCCTGCAAGACAGAAGGGAAGAGCAGCATGTGAGGAGAAAGAGGCTCAAGTTCACATACACAACAAACACCTCAGGGAAAAGGGGATCTTACTTTCTGGCTTAAAAACATAGCAGCATGAGGAAATTGATAAACATGAAAAATGGATAAAAAGCAAAGAAGCAAATAAGAAACAAATTTAAGGAGAAACACATGTGTAAATCTTTGTAATTCGGACAATAGCCTTGAATACTAGTGATATTTGAGGGGACCCTGCAGCCAGCAATACAAATATTGTGACCAAGAGAAACAATAGAACATCTCAGTACATGTACAAAGTAAAAACGTTGGGGAGCTTTGAACACTGAAAAATCCCTAAGTACTTTATATACGCTATCTTTTTCTCACACACAAAAAAATTTATAAGAATTTTTTTCCATCTTAAAAATACAAAGATTATAATCTATAATAATAAAAGCATAATATGCAAATCGACTGGTTTGCCATCCAGAAGTCCTTCTGGCAACCTTCCGGATGCAGCTGGGGCTGCAGGCTTGGGATCAAGGCAGCCACTGTGGCTGTGAGGGATCGAGGTGGCTGCCGCAGCTGCAAAGGTCTATTCTTGCACGAATTTCATGCATTAGGCCTCTAGTTATAAATAAGACCAGATCTAGAAAGAGTTTTGAGTTCTATCAGACCATGGCTGGATTATTTAACATAAATAACACAAATTCATTAGAAATTTGCACTTGCATGAAAATCACTACTGAGAGGATGGAATGAGCTTCCCTTTAGAGTGAGAGTCAGGACAGCTTTAATCCCTCCTGCTGGTGTTTTGGAAAATATCAGATGTCCAATAATGACTTTTGAGGGAATGCATTCTATGTGCTTGTCTAACCCTTTAGGAAGCATGCTTAATACTTTATATTGTTTTGTTTAGCTTTTCTCAAACCTTTTGCATTTCTAAGTCCAAATCATTTCACTTAAATATTATTTTGACACTAAAGGAACACTCAATGTCTGGAACAATTTGAAACACCTTTTGTTTAAACTTGTGAGTCTAATAATTAAGTGGATATTAGTAAAAAAGAACACTATAATGAGAGTCAGAAAACGAGCTAGAGATTTTACTATTTGGCTTCTAATTTATGAGCAAAGCACTAGCTTTCCTTTTATATAAAAGGGGTTCCATGTTTCCCATAGAATGCTTAATGGATGTAAACAAAATGGTATTTACATAAGAGAACCTGCATACTTTTGATATGGTATAAATGCACTGTGACACTATGAGTTTCTAGTGGCCTATTCGTCCCTGTGCCTGGTAGTTCCTGTGTAGACTTCCTCACACCACTGTCGGAAGTGGGACTCATGAGGGCCCTCCTTTCCCTGCAGCTGTTGCAGTCACCCAGGAGCTAACAGTGGATCAGCTCCTCCTCTAGTCAATGTGTCCTGCTCTAAATTCTAATAAAGGGCCAACAAGTGCTTTATAACAAAAGCTTTCATTTACACACTCTCCCTTTTGGACTTTAAAAGGTGAACACCTACTTTGTTTTTAGGGCATGGTTAAAGTAAACGTAGATCATTTGATTAGGTTATATCAAGATGTTACTTTATTCATTTCTGATATTGATAAAACATCCTGATGTGCATAAAATAGATATAATATTCATGAAAATGTTTGAAAGAACATGTGTTCAAAAAATGAACATTGATTGAATATTTTCTAAATGCCCATGGAACTCTAAAAAGGGACATTGTTGCTACCTGGTGGAATCCTCAGAATTCCTCATGCAGGAAAAAAAAAAATTGGAGGTTTAAAAATGTGTGCTAGTAAGACTAATATCAAAATAACTGAGAAGCATTTTGTTAATATCCAAAATAAAAATTTCCGTGAAATAACTTGAGAAAGTGGTGAGAAATATAAGGCTTACATTATTTGTGATATTTTCCCAGTAGCCAAAGTATATTTGGATATTATAACAAAAGCTTTCATTTACACACTCTCCCTTTTGGACTTTAAAAGGTGAACACCTACTTTGTTTTTAGGGCATGGTTAAAGTAAACGTAGATCATTTGATTAGGTTATATCAAGATGTTACTTTATTCATTTCTGATATTGATAAAACATCCTGATGTGCATAAAATAGATATAATATTCATGAAAATGTTTGAAAGAACATGTGTTCAAAAAATGAACATTGATTGAATATTTTCTAAATGCCCATGGAACTCTAAAAAGGGACATTGCTCCTACCTGGTGGAATCCTCAGAATTCCTCATGCAGGGGGAAAAAAAAGATTGGAGGTTTAAAAATGTGTGCTAGTAAGACTAGTATCAAAATAACTGAGAAGCATTTTGTTAGTATCCAAAATAAAAATTTCCGTGAAATAACTTGAGAAAGTGGTGAGAAATATAAGGCTTACATTATTTGTGATATTTTCCCAGTAGCCAAAGTATATTTGGATAGCTATGACTAAAACAATCCTATATAATAAAACGGTAATATGCAAATCAACTGAACAGTGGAATGACCGGTCACTATGATGCTCACTGACCACCAGGGGGCAGACGCTTAACACAGGAGCTGCCCCAATCACTGCGGATCGGGTTCCGCTGACCAACCTCTCAGTCCTTTCCCCTGGTGGGCAGGCTCTGATTGCCCGATGGCGAATGGTGAACAGGGAACTGAGGGTGGGTGGTGGCAGACATGGGCAGTGCTAGGCCAAGGCCCGTACCCCACGGGTAGCCCCACACAGAGAGGGTGACCTGTGGCAGGGGACAGGGCTGGCGAGTGGGCGAGAATGGCCAACCTCTTGATCCCTCTGCCCGACTCCAGGAGGCAGGTTACGATCTCCCAATGACAAATGGGAAACCGGAGGTGGTTGGCATCGGGAAGCAGGGCCAGCAAGAATTTCATGTGCCAGGCCTCTAGTTAAGAAATAATTCTAGGTGGAAACCAAGATGGTGGCATAGGTAAACACCAGAAATTGCTGCCTCCCACAACAACTTCAAAAATACAACGAAAAGACAAAACGGACATCATCCAGAACTACAGGAAGGCTGGCTGAGTGGAAATTCTACAACTAGAAGGAAAGAGAAAAGCACACTGAGACTCAGAGGAGCTGCGGAAGTAAAGTGCAGAGGTATGGAGGCT
>NW_005353538.1:10129085-10137172 GCF_000412655.1 Myotis brandtii | reverse complement strand
GGGGATAAGGACACATATGTAATATCTTAATCAATAAAAAATATATTAAAAAATAAATAAATAAAAAAGAAATAATTCTAGTATTTTAAACACACATACACACGTTTTGAGAAAATACTTCAAAAATCTGAAGAGACTTCAATAAGTCCATTGGTAATAGACAAGAATACAGGCATAACTTAGAAATTTTGTAGGCTTGGTTCCAGGCAACCACAATAAAGTGAGTATCTCAATAAAGCAAGTCATACTCTTTTTGCTGGTGGTGGGCGGCGTCTTACTTTTAATTTGTAAGAGACTTCAATAAGTCCATTGGTAATAGACAAGAATACAGGCATAACTTAGAAATTTTGTAGGCTTGGTTCCAGGCAACCACAATAAAGTGAGTATCTCAATAAAGCAAGTCATACTCTTTTTGCTGATGGTGGTGGTGGTGGGGGGGGGGGTCTTACCTTTAATTTGTAAAAAACAAACAAACAAGAAAACTATAAACTTCAATAAAGCAAAGCACAATAAAACCAGGTGTGCTTTTATGTTTCCAAATATGTTCATATAAACAAACTATGCTTGTATATCCATACAAAGAATTATTTAACAATCTGGAATCTAATAAAGTTTGATATTTGATTGTACTTCTCTACTTGATAATCATCAAAGAAGTTTTATATTGACCCTTTCTATCTAATTCTACTGAAAACAACCTTAGACACTATGGGCAATGTAATGGTTTATTTTATGTGTCAACTTTACTGGACCATGGTGCCCAGATATTTGGCCAAACACTCTGTATGCTTCTGTAAGATGTTTTTGGATGAGATTACCATTTAATCAGTAGATTTTAAATGAAGCAGATCACCTCCAATGTGTGATGAGGCTCACTCAAACAGCTGAGAGTCTGAATAAACCAAAGACTGCCCTCTCAAGTAAGAGGGGATTCTACCAGTGGACTACCTGTGGACTCAACCTGAAACTCTTCCCTGAGTCTTTAGTCTGCCTGCCCATCTCATTAGATTTTGGCCTAACCCAGACTTTAAAGGCACAAGAGCCAATTCCTTAAAGTAAATCTCTATATACACATGCATCCTATTGGTCACTTTTCTTTAGGGGATCCTAGTACAGACCACATTTTCCCAGACCTCTGATTTCATGATTTCTTCCAGACCTCTACCAGGTGGATAAATGGAAGAGACATCGTGGATATATGAGTACATGACTTATTATCTACATTAACTTGTCTAGAGTAGGAAGACAGAAAAAATAGGTCAGCAGATACCAAAAGCTTTTTGTACCTAAATGGCATTTGTCCACATTATAATTTCATTTTCTGAAACACAATTCCTCCCACACACTTTTTCAGACCATCCTTCAAAGTCAAGCCAACTGAACCACATACATGGTCACACACTGTACTGTTATTGCTATTCATCTAACTTACATATGTTTAGAGTTCCTTAATTTAAAAAAAATGTTTTTATTTTTTAATTCCCTCCCCCATTATAATATATTACTGATAAAGCAAGTGTTTCATGTTAGAGCAGGAGGATGTAATGAATATTCTACTTTGGCTAATTTCCAACCATATTCTTGGCTGGCTCATTCTTGTGGTTTAAATCTTTCACAATTCTGCAGGTGTTGTCTACTTGTTTTTTTTTCTTACTTGATTTGGTGGAACTGTTTAGCTACTCATACCTAGCTTAATATCTTTTATTTCTACCAGCTCACTTTGAAACTTTTTCTATCATCTGTACAGCATAACAGTCTGCCTTCTAGTCAACTTTTTCCAGACAATATATTATTACCACAGCTTTCCTGAAAGGTTTTACTGGGAATTATAATAGTTAATTCATCCTTGCCTTCCTTTCTGACTCTCTCTTGCTAGCAAGAATATTTGAGTAGAATACCTGTTTTCCACCCTGTAAATGTCTAAAAATTAAAATTAAAAATACAGTACCTATGTCTTTATTAAAATTTTACATTAGAAACTTTTTAAGGGATATTTACATTTATCTTTAATATTTAGGTGAAATATTTGCCTACTTTTGTGCCTATAACCAGGCTAGTCTCCTGGAGATGACAAGGCAGACAGCCTATAAAAGTGAGCTTTGGGTACAGAGTCTGTTTTATGGAAAATAGTTGCCTGCTTCCTTCTCTCCCCCTCTCTCCCTGATTCATAGGCCAATGCTCAACCACTGAGACATAACAGCTGTGCAGGAAAAATATTTTAAAGTTTTCTTAAAAGAGAGACAAAGGGGGAAAAAAAGGTTAAGAAACACTGGTTTAAGCTCTTTTCAGTATGTGAGTCATGACCAGTATGTTATTGATTTATTGGAATTATAAGAAACCCATCACAAGTAACAGGGGATATATTTGAGATTTGATTAGAAAGAAATGCACTTTAATATGTAATAAATAGACCAATCAGAGAAGTCACAAGTGTTTTCTAAGTGGACAAGACTCAATTTTTGGACTTCTTCTTTTAGAGCTGGTAATGATTTTATTTTCTTCTCTGTACACAAAAAAGAAAGCAAAAGATATAACTATAAAACTTGTTTCCTTTACATTTCCCCCAGATTTAATACACTCAACATAGTACAGAGCACATTGTATATCCTCGGCACATAAAGGAGTGATCAGATTCACCAAATTCAATAAAAGTTTTTATTTTTCCTACATTTCCTATCTTCATGTTGTCAATCATCTGCCAATACAGTAAGAAATCTAGTTTTAACCCTAAGTCTCTATTGCTGTTTTCCTATTGTTTCTTTAGAAGTTATATGTCTTCTCTGCCAGATCTGACATATAGCTCTATCCATTGGAGTAGTTTATCTTTAGGCTCTTGTTTTATTAATTTTGTTAACTTTTTTATAGTTACCCCTGAACCTGATATTTTTAATCCATTGTTAACAATGTATATGGTCTATAAAACAGAAGCCATTCCAGACTTAAAATAACTTATTATAGTAAAACAATGTTAAAACTGATATTATAAATTATCTTTAATACTTTGAACAAGTTGATAAATCAAAGATTACCTGAAAAATCATCAAACTCCTTTCTATTTAAAGTGTCTAAGTTAAGCTACATGCATCCTAAATTTTTTTATGTATTCTCTTTATTATAATCTTACCAGGATTTAACAGAGTGTCTGGAAAATTGTAAGACATAAATGTGTTGATTGAAATACTGAATGATTTAAGAATTTAGATTTCCTTTATTTCTGGCCAGAAGTTCTTAGAAACTATGCATTTTTTTTCAATTCACCGAAAGTCATTATTCTACATTTATTTAACTGGCTCTAAATGGGAGATTGAAGAAGGATCATAATTTAAAGCAGAAAATATAATTGTGACAATATGTAGTTTACAAAGATTTTCATTTACAATACTGTCATCAGAGGGAGAAGCTTAATTTTAGTGCTCTTCACTTGCATAATTTTTCATTTAATTTCTGTATTGTGTTTCTTAAAGAAAACCCCTAACTTGCATGTGCTTCAGTCCCCACAGAACCTGGATCAGATCCATGCCTTATCACAGTAGCGACGGCCTCTTAGGTTGTTTTATGGCTCAGTCCTGAAGAAATGCTAGCCTACTTGGCATGCTGCCAAACTGACCTTTCTTCTTGCCTTTTCCCTCACAAACTCACCAACTCACCCTACACATTTCTCAAAGTTCTTTATGCCATTTCTCAGAAATACTCAATTCTTTTCCGAGCCCATAAAATTAAGTGCTCAAACCTGTACTTTGATACACCTGAAAAATGGCCATAACCTTCCCTTCATCTTTCAGTTAATCTTCTTTCATAACCCACCTAACTGGGCCACTCTTCCCTCCACTGTGGTTTATATATGCACACAAAGTTTCTTTTCTCATTCTCTTTCCTTTCTCTGAAATGTCTTCTGGATGTTGTATTCTGAGCTCCCTGGTAAGGAATGAGAGGTGACAGGGTAGAAACCAAAGAGGGGATAGAAGGATGCGAAGTCCAGGTGCTCCAGGATTTAGCACCATTCGCATTCTCCACAGTGATCCTGTGGCAGCTTGCATGGCATTTGCCTGAGAAATCTTCACTTTTCGTGTGGTTGGCATGTTCACCTCAGATTTATTGATGCTGGTCATGGGACAAGGAGTTAAGCAACAGGATCGCTAATAAAGGCTGCATCCATGTTTATGGACAGATGGTCATAAGATGCAAATAACCCAAGAGAAAGACACAGATATTTCTTACTCAACAATGTTAAGTGTTAATGTCAAAGAGATCTACTTGTTTTTATTTGATTTCACTGCATGATCTACTATTGTGTTGTGCAGAAAAGGGAACACAGTTGGAAAGAAATTATAAAATATTGACTGGAAAAAAGGTATTTCCTGTAGTTACATAATATATTTTAGATAAATGTGAGGTTTAAGGAATTACATTGTATGTTTCTCATTTAGTGTTTTAGATTCCAAATGATCAGAATATATTAATTTCCATCAGAGTTTATTTATCTTCCTTTAGGTTATTCTAGAGTCAATATATATAACAAGCATTGGAAAATAAGTTATTGTACAAGCAATATTGCCACCCACCTTCCCAAATCAGCCCATAAAAATCCTTCCATTACCAGTATGCTATCTCAACACCTTTGTCTTGTAGAATTTCCTGAGTCCCCACTTAAATGCTATCTGTTGTTCTCTTGGCCTTCCCTTCTACCATCTCACTTTCTTTTACATTTCAATATTCCTACATTATTTTCATCAAATTGGCTTATAAATTCTGTGAAGACAGTACTCCAAAGAAAGCATGTTTTATACAATGTATATTCTGAAGGTCTATCAGGTATAGATTCAGTATACAGGGAGATATTTAACAACCTTTCTTTTAAAATATGCTTCTGTTGAGAGTATTTTTCCCCCAAATGTCTGCTGATCATTCATGTTATTGTATTGATTTTAGAGAAGTTAAGAGTCATTGACTTCCAAAGTCTTTGGGGAAGTAGATGTTGTATTTCTTATCCTCTATGTCATTGGCAGTTAATTCCTGTAATCACCTTCCATTTATCAGTACCCATAATTCCATAACTTTATGCACTTCTTCAGACTAAAGCATAAATGTATATACATTTATAAATAATATAATATATAGATATACAATTTAATATAAATATTTATTACAAATACAATATGTTATATTCAATTTTTGGATGTGTTGAATATTGAGAGGAACTCTAGAGATTTTTAATGGCTTTTGTTTTTGCATATTCCTAAAACTTGGCATTGTCACTTCCTGTGTTTCTTCCAATATTATTTCTTACTCTCCAAATTGTTCAATTGCTCCTTTTCTGATATGAAGCTCAATATTTTCTCCCACTTTATTTGTCTACAAATATTTCTAAGCTAGTCTCACTCCTCGTTGTTACTTCACAGTCAACAGTGGTGTCAGTGAGACAGTTTCCAATCTGTGATTGTCTGTGAATATCATTAACCTGGTGTTATTTACACCCTCCTTTAGCTCATTAATGAAGATCCTGGGTAGGTTGGTCTGTAGATCACCTATCTAGAGATAATATGATGAAAGTTGCCATTTTTCCATAGCTTTCATTTTTGGTCCTTGAATTATATTACAGCTTGTATCTAAACTTGAGAAGCAAATGTCCTTGAGGCAACATCATACCTTTAATGTATAGCATATCTGGTTCTTTTGATTCCATAGCAAATTGTCAGTTGTACTCAACAGCATTTTTTTTTCTTCATGTTCCAATGGTCATTATTTTTTGAGATGGTATTAATGCAATTCCAGGAATATGTTACCTTATTGCATTAGGTTTGTTTGCACAGGATATGAGTGTCTTGGGCATGGCAAACACAAGGCCAAATTTTATTGTTTGTGTTTCTATCCATAGGATAAATGGTGTTCTCACAAGCCATTGCTCATTTATACTTCTGTGCTTTTACCATTTTATACCCTTTACTTCATCTGGACCTCTTCTCTTTTGCGTTTATCAAATTCCTTCTTACATAGTTCTCAGATTATTTTTCCATTTCCCCCAGAAAATTATTTGTTTTCTTTGTATTCCCAATGTCTCTGTATTCCAATGATAACTCTATTACCACACTTATCATGTAATAGGGCACCTCTCTTATTTACATATCTATTATTGCTCTGGGCTGTGAACATCTGGAGGGCAGAAATCTTGTCATAGTCATCATTATTCCTTGGTGTTTAGCATAAATATGACAATCAATAAATGTTTGCTGACAGAATGAGTAAATTAATAGCCTTAATTTGAATAAATCAACCTTTTGTGTATATTTACATCAGAAAGGCCCTTCACCAAATTTGTTTTATTTATTAACACTTTATTAGAAAATGACAAGTTGCCTTTTCTTCTCTACATAGTTTCAGTGCTTTTAATTGTTCATAAAATGAGCAGAAAGCAAATAATGCACAGTCAATTACTGTTATTATTTTAAACACTGAGACCCTTACGTAATAATAACTAGTTTTGAAGAATGGGAAACAAATGTCAAGAAAATGAGCTTTTTTAACTCTTCCTTAATATATTCTGATTTAAAAAAATTATTTAATATTAAAAACATAATTTAATTGATATTAAACCCCCTCTTAATGCCCTAAATATCTAACTGTTTTATTTGTATTTGATTTATTGAATTACACTATTTAATAATATAAGTTTCAGGTATACTTTCCCTTTTTCTATCTACCTCAGCCCTCTCCTTCCCTCTGGTAATCACCATACTGTTATCTGTATTTATGGGTTGTTTTTACTTAATCCCTTCACCTTTTATACCCAGCCCTTCAACCCTCCCCCCCTTCCCTCTGACAGCTCTCAGTCTGCAGTCTGTTCTCTGTATCCATGAGTCTATTTCTATTTTGTTTGATAGTTTATTTTGTTCATTAGATCCCACACATAAGTGAAACCTTATTGTACTTGTCTTCCTCTTACTGGCTTACTTCACTTAGCATAGTAATCTGCAGGCCCATCTATGTACTCACAAATGTAAGACTTCCTTCTTTTTTATGGCCAAGTATTACTCCATGTGTAAATGCACCACAGCTTGTTTTCTCCACTCATCTACTGATGGGCACTTCGGCTGCTTCCAAATCTTGGCTATTGTAAATAACACTGTAGTGAACTTAGGACTGCATATGTTTTGTTGAATTAGCATTTTGAGTTTCTTAGGATACATTCCCAGAAGTGGAACCTCTGGGTCATAAGGCAGTTCCATTTTTAATTTTTTGAGAAAATTCCATATTGTTTTCCACAATGGTTGTACCAATCTGCATTCCCACCAATAGTGCACTAGTGTTTTCTTTTCTCCACAACTTCACCAACACTCGTTGTTTGTTGATTTATTGATGATAACCATTCTGACAGATGTAAGGTGATATCACATTGCACTGTTAACTTGCATTTCTCTGATGATTAATGACACTGAGCATCTTCTCATATGTCTATTGGCCATCCTTACGTTTTTTTTGGAGAAGTGTAGATGTAGGTCCTTTTTTTCAACTAGAGTTTTTGAGGTTTTTTTGGGTGTTTTTTTTGTGTGTGTTGAATTGTATAAGTTCTTTATAAATTTTGGATATTAACCACTTGTCAGATATATCATTGGTAAGTATGCTATCCCATTCAGTGGGTTGTCTTCATTTTGTTAATGGTTTCGTTTGCTGGGTAAAAATTTTTATTTATTTATTTTAATTTTTATTTTTAATGGAAATTATAGCATTTTTATTCTTTTTAAATTTTTTTCAATTAGAGTTTACATTAAACATTATTTAGTATTAGTTTCAGGTGTACAGCCTAGTGGCCATAAAATGTTTATTCTGAAGTATTTTGCTTCAAGAAAGGCAGAAAATTCTAAGTAAAGTTAACAAATTATTAACTTTTACAACAGTAATGAGCACACCTGAATTAGTTTTTCTAATTGTGTACTTATTACAAATGTGCATATATATCTAATCCTATCTATCTATCTATCTATCTATCTACCTATCTCTCTATCTAATTATATAGGTAGTTATTCTTAAAAAATGGAACATTGAAAGTGTTTAATGTAATATTTAATTTTTCACCATTATACCTTAATAGG
>NW_005353538.1:10127738-10129055 GCF_000412655.1 Myotis brandtii | reverse complement strand
CTTAGTAGGAAAAAAATAAAATAAAATATATCTTTAATTATATAATTCCATGACCAGGTAGTCTTGTATATTTATGTAAGGTTAATCTGATTAAGACTTTTAAGTTTCAGGAAATACAAGTCTAAACTCAATCATTAATTCAAGAAAGATAAAGACACTGAACCCTACTGAGTTGCAGATCCTAAAACTGTCCCTTAAAACCTAATACTGACTGTCTCCCTTTCTATAGTCAAAAGCTATCTAGATCCCTCTTTAGTTTAATCTTCAGAAAAAAGGTGGGGCCCATCTATTTATCAATATTTAGCTTCTCTCTTTCTCTCATAAGAGCAAGTCTGCTTATCATTATTTTTCTCTAATGGCTTAGACAAAATAATAATAATAATCATCATCATCATCATCTACACTAATAAAAGACAAACAAGCAAATTGACCATACCTTCGTTATGCTTTAAGCCACGCCCACCAGCCAATCAGAGTGACTATATGCAAATTAACCCAACCAAGATGATGGCCGGCAGCCATGGAGCTGGAGCAAACAAGAGGCTTGGTTGCTCCAATGATGGAAGAAGCCAAGCTTCCTGCCTGTCGCAGAAGCTCTGAGCTCCACTCAAAGCAACAAAGTTTCAATTATAGAAGGTAAACAAACCCCAGATACCTGCTTTCAGCCAGCCATGGCCACGGAGCTTGAGCTAGTCGGAGGTTGGGTTACACCTGGAGATGGAAGAAGCCAAGCTTCCCTCCCGCCCACCTGGCTGGCTCTGAGCTCCTCTCAAGGCTACAAAGTTTCAATTATAGAAGGTAAATAAATCCAAGAATTAAAAAAAAAAGAAGAGGCTGGGAGCTTCCATTGCCAGGGGGGCTTGGCCAGCCTGAAAACGGCCCTCAGCCCCTCACCCAGACTGGCCATGCACCCCAGTGGGGACCCCCGTCCCTAAAGGGGGTGTGGCCGACCTAAAAACCATTAAACCCTCACCCAGGCTGACCAAACCTCCATGAGGTGAGGGTCCCCAGTGTGGGGGGGCTTGACCAGCCTGCAAATAGCCATCAGCCCCTCACCCAGGCTGGCCAGACACCCCAGTGGGGACCCCCACCCAGAAGTGTGTGTATCCAGCCTACAAACAGCCATTAGCCCCTCACCCAGGATGGCTAGGCACCCAAGTGGGGACCCCCACCCTGAAGGGGGTGTGACCAGCCTGCAAACACCCATCAGCCCCTCACCCAGGCTGGCCAGGCACCCCAGTGGGACCCCCACCCTGATCCGGGACACCCTTCAGGGCAAACCAGCCGGCCCCCACCAGTGCACCAGGCCTCTATCCT
>NW_005353538.1:10081653-10127357 GCF_000412655.1 Myotis brandtii | reverse complement strand
CCGAGTGCACAAATTTTTGTGCACCGGGCCTCTAGTAATAATAATAATAATGAGAAAACTTTAGACTTTGTTTGCAGCCAACACACAAGTTACTCCCTTATGCAGAAATTTCAAAGAGAATTCCTGAGAACAAGATGTTAAACAAATGAGAGGAAGGAAGAAATCAAAAGATATTTTGAAACAATTTATGAAAATGAGAATACAACAAACCAAAATCTATGAAACACAGCAAAAAAAAATATCCCTAAGAGAGACAATCACAGCATTACAGGCCTAATTCAAAAAACAAAGAAATCTCAAATATACAATCTATCTTTACACGTAAAGGAACTGGAAAAAGAACAACAAACAAAACCCAAAGTGACTAGAAGAAATGAAATAATACAGATAAGACCAGAAGTAAACAATGTGGTCTAAAACACACTCTTCCATTCTTTTGATAGGGACAAAGGACTGAAGATGAAGCTAATTATCAATCATGCTTATAAGATGAAGCCTCCATAAAAGCCCCAAATATACAGGGTTCTGAGAGCTTTCAGGTCAGTGAATTCATCCACATTCTGGGAGAGTAGCACATCCCAATTCCAGGGAATCTCTGATTTGTAGCCCAGTCAGACTACAGTAACCCAGGGATCTATGATTTGCAATTGGCATCTGAATTGTGGGCAGTCTCATGAGAGTGAGCCCCTAACCTGTGGCACGTGAAACTATTTTCATGTCGGTATGCCAGAATTGAGTTAAATTGTAGGTGTCAGAGAATTGATTGAAGGGAGAAAACCCCACACATACCAGGTGTCATAAGTGTTGTGAGTGTGGTAAAGGGGGAACACAGGAGGGAGGGCTGGTTTTTTTCCAACTCATAAACATATAATATATGCATATTATATAGACATGTAAACAATTATTATCTAGTAGGCAAAAAGACAGTTATGAGACATGTCTTGTACTTTTAATGAAGCCAGGTTTTCTGTCCTTTTATTACTCCAATAATATCTTTTGTGGAAAACTCACCAGAGGAAAATAAACAATACCCTAAACAAGTTTCATTAATAATATAATAGATATCAGACAAAGAATCAGGAAAATTAACTGTGAGTCACAGAACTGTTTTTGAAGCAACCTGCAGGAGCCAGTCTGAAGGTAAAGAGTAATGTGGTGTCTGGCTCCTTATATTCTCTTTTAAAAATTACAGACTACCTAACAACTTCCCGGAATAAATTCGAATATCAATTGCTAATTAATTTAACATATTGGTATATTGCTCTATGGCAGTGGTTCTCAACCTTCTGGCCCTTTAAATACAGTTCTTCATGTTGTGACCCAACCATAAAATTATTTTCGTTGCTACTTCATAACTGTAATGTTGCTACTATTATGAGTCCTAATGTAAATATCTGATATGCAGGATGGTCTTAGGCGACCCCTGTGAAAGGGTCGTTTGACCGCCAAAGGGGTCATGACCCACAGGTTGAGAACCGCTGCTTTATGGGATCACAATTTATGTGCCTGCTATTGATGGATCTTTGATAAAACAAAGACAGGCTTTTCTTGTATAGCATTGATATGTGGAGCAGTGTTTGTGGATAAAAGGGAATGGGATATATAAAATAATGGTAATGTTTACTTTATAAATAGAAATATCCTGAGATTTCACTGCATCTAAAGGGAAGAGAAAATGGTGTTATTAAACCAAAGTATGTTTTATAATCAAATGAAAAAAATAATAATTGTCTCTTGTTTGGCTGTAATACTCTTAACTCCTATGTCATAGCACATAAGTGGGGCCTGGATGCACCTCACTTGTTAATTCTACCTTGAATTAATAAATATCCTGTTTGACAGTGTAGAACCCTCCCCCTTATGAATAGAATACATGAAAGCTCAAAAATATTATTTTAAATTTACTTTAATTGCACAATAACCAAATAGCAAATTTTGGTGTAAAAGACCTATGATTGATTGTAATTTAATTTCAGTTAAATTCATTTCAATGATACCATGTTTTTCAATAAAAATGAATACTACAGATTTTTTTTCTAAAGGATTCTAAACCTATACATGTGAAGACTTCTCGAACACTTGCCTAATTTTTTCTTTGTTCATCCCTATGTGCATATTGAATAGTTAGAAATTTAACAATCTGATGGTATTTACAGCAATGTAAAAACATCTGTGGTATTTGGAAGCTTGGATTCACAAAAGCATACCTGCATAAGGCAAATATTCTCTTCTACAAACATTTGCCGAGTACTTACAATGTGCTAGACAGTGTTTTAGGTTCCAGGAATGGAATAATGATCTAAAGAGAAAGAAGCCTGCCCACTTGGAATTTGCCTTAAATCTCTTTCTTTGCTTATAGTACTTGCAGTGCCAAAAAAAAAAAAGGATAGCATTTAGGTTTCTCACTTGTAGCTTTATATTGCTGTCTGTTCTAACTTTACTAATAAAAGTTTTATGTACATTTCAATAATCCTAGGCATAAACAGCTAATATATTTCTGTTTCACAGGAAAAAATATTCCTCTAATGAAGTCAAATTTTGACCATGTAAGAATAGTTAGACTTTAGACTTAGTTCTATAGTTCCTGATGGAAAATGGAAAATCGTTCTAAAATATGAAACATTAACTGATCTTACATATAAAATGGTTTTACTTATGAAAGCTATTTCTCCACAGTGGGCTATACTCACTCTATTTCCTTTCTAGAGGGGCAGCCATCCATTTATTCCTTGGTACTATTTAATATGATATTTGATATGCTATAGGAAGTCTTGAGAAATGTTCTGAATAAGACTGCCTTTTAAAATAAACCAGCATTTTCTACCTTTAAATTTAATTTCTCCAAATCCACTCATTCTTTCCCTAAATTCCTTGAACATCATTAGAACCATTGTTTTGAACTCTGTATCTGGTAAATTGCTCACCTCCATTTCATTTAGTTCTTTGTCTGGAGATTTCTCCTCTCCTATTACTTGAGGCATGTTTCTTTGTCTTGCCATTTTGACTGCCTCTTTGTGTTTGTGTCAATGTATTATTAGATCTATGACTTGCAGGCTTGGTAGGATGGACTAATGTAGCAGGTGTCCTGTGGGACCCAGTGGCACAGTCTTCTTGATCACCTAAGCTGTGTGCGCCAGAAACATTTATTGTGTAGATTGCATGAGCCTTCCTATTGTAATTGAGTCTTTATTGTTGTTGGCCCATTTATGCATAGGTTTGACCCTCAGATTGGCTGACAGTGAGGACTGATTTAGACTACAGTGTATGAGCTGCTGTTTGGATGCTGACCACACAAAATGGAATTCGCCTCAGAAGGGTCTGTTGCCTGCTGAGATCTCCCTTTGTATGTGTTGTTTATGGATCTAATAGCATCCAGCTCTGATGTTGTCTGAGCTTGCCACTCAGTGTGTTGGTCCTGAATTCTCTTGGGAGGATCTCTGGTGCAGGCCAATGTCAGACTCTGCCTGTGACTGGCCCTGAGCAACCTACTTGGAGCTATAAAGCACTCCACACTTTGTAGCTGTCTCTGCAGGTCCTGGTTGTGTGTGGGAAGGACACAGCCACATGTCAAGTCTGGTTTACACCAGTACTGATCCCAGGGGTAGGTCAGCAAAAGGCCCGAAGCTTTCTGAGATCTGACTCTTCCTGGCTCTGCTTGCCAGCTGCCTGCTAGGCTGAGCCACTGAAAGAGCCTCTGCTGGGACAGGAGTTGTTGAATGAGGTAGGATCTCAGTGTGTTGCCAAATAGGAGTGGGTGGTGTTCACTACATTGATACAGATTCAAACTCAGGGCCAGTGCTGGGTCTGAGGCCACTTAACAACAGCCCCAGGGTACACTGGGACCCTGCAGAACTTTGTGGTGAGGGAACATCTGAGAGAATTGTCAGAGTGAGTCCAGCAGAGTTACCAGGTCTAAAGAGACCAAGTTTGGGACATGTACAAGGAGGGCTCTGCACAGGTCCAGCATGTGAGGTAAAAATGACCTTGTCCTAGAGCCAGGCAGCTCAGTCCATATCCCCAGACCTGCCAGAGAGCCCAAGCTCAGCCAGGCGGTGCCACAGGAGTCCAGAAGGTGGTGCTAGTGGATCTCCTGTGAGGGGGTGACCCTGGTCAGGCTCACAAGAGGTGGAGGGAATGGCTCCCTCCCCAGAGCTACACAATTCAGTCACTGTCACCTTCTGAGTTTGCTCAGACCTCTGCACTCTGGATCCAGGCAGCTGTCTCATTCACAGGGTGTGAGCATCACAGGACATGTGACAGGGAGTTCAGAGTGTCAGGCTATTGCATTTCCCTAGGCTGATGCTATATGGAGGGGAGTACTTGACCCAAGAAAAATGGTGTCTGGTGAGGAAGAGGGACTCATACAGGAACCTGGTTGCTGTCCTTTCTATTGTCTTCCCAGGGCCACAAAACTCAGTCTTTCTTCACATGACTCTCAACTGCCTTGTCATTCCTCTGCCAGAACCCAAGGTGTGGGCTGTGAATAAGATTTTTGCTCTGGCCCTTTAAGAGGGCACCTATATCTCTAGCCATCTGGCACCTCTACCTGGCAGACAGAATCCCCACTGATTTTCACAACTAGATGTCTTGTAGGCACCTCTCTCTGACTCTGGCGCTCTGGGATGGGGAGCCTGGTGTGAGGTTGAAACCTCTCACTACTCAGGGGGCGTCTTTGCAGCTCAGGGGGCTCTGGATTCTCAGATGCTGCAGATGGGTGCAGGTCCAGCCTTTTCACATGTCGGCCCTTCCTACCAATCTCAATGTGGCTTCTTCCGTAAATCCTTGGTTATATGGTTTCTGTACAGCTAGTCTTCAGTTGGTTATTCAGGTTGTTTGTTCTGTATTTTAGTTGTAATTCCAGTGTGGTCCTGGGAAAAGGTGAGTATAACTTTCACTGACTCCACCACTTTCTTGGATCCTCTGGAGTAGGCATGCTGAACTGTCCTAGACAGCCACTGTAGCTCTACTATTCCAGGAGACTGTTCAGGGGTTGCAGTGATATACAACAGTGATTGCCAAAAAATACTGATGTCTGGTTTCCATCCCTGGACACTTTGATTTCATTGTTAAGAGGTGCAACCTGGGCTTTCAGAATTTTCAAAGCTTCCCAGCTGGTTCTACTGTATCACAACCAAGCAAAGACTTTAACATACAGTGTGACATGAATGGCAAGAAAATTAATATTACCTCTGGCAATACTTTATTAATGTTATCATTAGACACTGATCAGAAAGCAAAACACAGGTATTAAAAAAAAAGAAAGCAAAACAAAAATAAATGAAATTGATTAGTGTATATACAAAGTCTTTTTGTGGTAAAACAGTTTTTAAATTTCTTTTATAAAAGTAAGCTAAAAGAAAAGTAAAAGCTTAAAAAATGAATCAAACAATATAAACCTGAAACTTTGCTTTCAGTTGAATTTTACAAGACTCTGTTATCCTATTTGAGTCACAGACAATTCTCTTTGGTGCTTCCATTTAGGTGGTTACACAAAAGCTTTCAGGAATATGGCTGTTTCTACTTATGATTCATATTTTCATGAGCCTTTGAAGTTTTCTATAGTGATTACTGACTCATCTGTGGTTTTATAGAGAAGAAAATAGGTATTTAAGGAAGACAGGCAATGCTCAGCAGTTATTTCTATAATATTTCCAAACTGTTTTACCTGAAGGCAGAGATAAGGATTTCTTAAGCTCTCAAGATTTTTTTAAGCCACATGGTTCTGTTGTTAAGCCTATGGAGTAGTAAAAACTGCTTATAATGAATATACAGCTGATGAAGTATTAGGCACAATTTCAAGTTAGAGTGGGCTCCCTTTATTTCTACTTTTCCATCCTTCATTTGTGACTTGCTTTAGGCAAAGAACATGTGGTTGCTAATTTTAGTTTGTCATTAGTTGAGTTTCTGAGGTCAGATAGCTTTGGTGACTGGAAGGATGTGCATTTGTTAGGCAAAACAGAGGGGTTATTTTTCACAATGATTGTTAGTCTTTATGTAGTTATCCTGGGGAGAAGATTTATAAATATTTTCATATAATTGATTACAGTAAGTAGATACAAGCAAATCGGAATTTTCAGAGCATGGATGTAACTAATTTGAGCCTAGCTATTCTGGTTTGAAAAAGTCAGCTCAATTATTTCCAGTCATTTAGATTTTTTTTTTTTAACAAGAGAGCATTTGGTTGTTTAAACATCACAATAATGTTTATATTACATAAAATATATTTTTCATATTTAATTTTATACACAAATGTATAGAGTCATACATAAAACCCAAGCAAGTTTAATTTTCCATACACAAAATAAGTACCTCAGTAGAAAGGCTAAAGATTATTTTACTCTTGTGTGCTGTGTTCATATGTGGAAAAGAACCTTTTGATTCACTGCTAAGATTTTCAACAGTTTTACCAATTAGTATCAAATAAAAAAGAGAATATTTTTCTAGTAGGAGTTTAATTGTAATTTAGCTTATATAATTCAAATTTACCAATAAGTCTTAATTTTTGGTGTTTCCACCAAACTGAAGTTATTTTAAACCATTGATTGACTTTCTAGTCAACAAGGGTGCAGTTGTGTGTGTGCGCGCGCACACGTGTGTCTTACAAGATTAAAAATAAATATCTGAATAAAAATATGATAAATAAGTTAGCAGAGCATCACTATTTTTTCTTATAAAACTTATGTGATAACTATAAAGCCTGTTCTTTAATTTGCAAAGTTTGATGTGCACATAAATGAAAATGGTATAATCTTTCAACCAAGTAAAATCTAACAGAATGATCTCTAACAAACCCCAAGAATCATGAATAATGTTTTAGTCATTATTCTACTACTTATTTACTAGTTGACCTAATAAGAGCATTAATAATTCTTAGAACCTAGTTCTGACAATCTTGAAGAGGAAAGTCCTTGTTCTTTTGTTTTCATACTATTTCCTGGCTCAAAGCACCTGGAGAGTCCATTCCTGAGGGCTTTTAGTCAGTCTCTCTCTCTCTCTCTCTCTCTCTCTCTCTCTCTCCCCCTCTCTTTCTCTTTCACACACACACACACACACACACACACACACACACACACACACAGATAATGCAATTAACCTTCACCCCATGCTATGCAAGGATGGTCACTGCCAAGTTTGTGACCCATAAGTGGTAAATTAATATCTCTTTCAATTCTAAAAACATATTTTTGTTTTCTAAGTTACTCTGGTATCATCTTGTACCAATGTATTAACTCCTTCAGCAACATGGATATAGGAAGCACCAACTAAGGAGAGGCATTTCACCAGGTATCTGAACAGGGGATGCTGAAGATGAAGCAGCAATACTGGACCCAGCACCCGAGCCTGTTACTGTGGAAGTCCTGTAATTAGAATCTTTTGGTGGAATTGGAATTGTCTTGAGATGGGCAAGAAAGAAAACTAAGGGTCAAAGAGAGAAGCAGGGCCAACATCTATTTTGTAGGAGAGCTAGTTTTATCCAAGTATAACAACGACTGGAAGCCATTTTGGCCCCGAAATACTTTAGCATAAAGGTTAAACTTTGGGAATAGTTGTTAAGCGTGTAAATGTGATCCAATAAAAGATGCAAATTGAGATGCTTAGCATATGGTGTGTTGTGCTGACATCTAGGTCACCAAATCATGCCTGTATCAGTACACAAGCATCCACAGGAAGTGTGGGATCAGTTTTCAACAGAGACAGCAAATGGCAGTGATTAAAACAACTGGCTCATTGAGACCTCCCATCAACTCTCACACAATACATTCGTCCCCAATTCCTTTTTCTTCCATTCTTACCTGCAGACTGGATTCCACAGCCCCTCAATACAATCATTTCCTTGTAAAAACCTCTCTCTCCTTTCTACCTTCATTGTAATCACAGGGACTGGTTATCGGTACAAATATAACAGCTTTGCTTAGAGTGTCAGCTTGAATTCTTTATTGCACACTCAATGGGGCAGGCAACACTTCAAGACACTATTATCATTACTTTAGTGAGTTAATGTTCTCCACTTTGGAAACAAATATGTTATACCTACTTTTCTTTTGTCAAACTACTAGCACTGCCTCTTATTTCACTTTTGTCTGATGACCACACTCATATTTTATAGATATAATGGAAACCAATAGAAAACACTCTGTCATGTTCCATCACCATGGCCTTCACATTGAGGATGAATGAAGCCTTTGTGCTCCAAAGTCCTCTCTTCTTCAGATCTTACCTAATCATTACCTCCTGTTATCTCCTGGAAATAACAGCAGGCATTCTTTCCTTCTGTATTTCAAAAACTCCACACCTACTCAATATGTTATAATAATGGTTAGAGACATAAAAAATCATCCATCTTTTAAAATATTTCTCATAACCCATATTTCCATTCTGCTACTACCCAATTCATCTATCTTCCTTTAAAATATAACGTATACTCTGTACTCACTGTCTCTCTTTCCATATATCCCCATCTCACCACTTCATGGAAATTTATTTTGCGAAGTAGCTAATGGCCACAAACGTTGTTTATCTGTTGAACACATCTTTGTTCTCATCTTTATGAAGCTTCTGATAAACTTTAAAACAATTTAGTACTGGCTCCTTAATAAAATACTAGAGGCCTGGTGCACAGAATTCATGCATGGGGTGGGGAGGGAGGGTGTCCCCTCAGCCCAGCTTGCACCCTCTCACAATCCAGGACTGCTGGCTCCTAACTGCTTGCCTTCCTGCCTGCCTAATCACCCCTAACCATTCGCCTGCCTGCCTGATCTCCTCTAACCACCTCTGCCTGCCTGATTGCCCCTAACCACTCTGCCTGACTTCCTGATCACCCCTAAGCATCTCTGCCTTGGCCCTCGCCATAGCGGCTTTGTCTGGAATGACAACTGGAAGGTCGTTCGGCTGTCCGGTCTAATTAGCATATTACAATTTTATTATTATAGATTATCACCTATTGGTTATTGTGAAACCATGCCATTTCATGGGTTCCTGCCTTCCTTTACTGCTTCAGTCTGTTTGTTGGCCCTGTGTAATAAAAATTAACCTTACTCAAAGAGAGGTTAGGCCTTTGTCCTACACTACTGCCCTTGGAATGTCCTGTTATGGCCCTTGGAATGTCCTGTCTGATAAAAGTGTTTTAATTTACCAGGGGCTTGGCCACTGGGCAATCCAATAATGTGATTTATGATAGAAGCTTTGTGGCTTGTAGTATCCACTCTACCTTTAAAAATACTATAGACTAAAGGTCACACAGGTGTGCAATCAAATGTGATAACCCAATTAAAGTTTTGGACACCAAGTTTCAGGTGAACTTATCACTGTCAGGTGAGCATTGATTCCAGGAAATAACAGTTTTTAGTGAGTTATGTGAATCATTCTAGAGAATTATCAAATCTGAGTGTGGTTTTGGGAACACCCAAGGCATGCAGTTAATGTTAGAAGTGAGGGAGATCTGTGGACTCCTTCCTCAAACCCTGGTGGCTCCTTTTCTTCTCCCTTTAGAATACTAGAGTGCTCCAGGGCTTGGTCCTAGTTCCTCTTTTCTAGCTATACATTCTATCTTAATGATTTTATAGTGCCCTCTAGTTTCAAATATCATCCAAAATTTGCATCTCTAGCCCAAAATTTTTCTTAGAATTTCAAGATAAATGACAAGCCTCATGTAACATGTCTGCTTTGGCCACTATTAGTTGTTAAAATTCACAACCCATTGCTATGAGCGAGAAGACCACCTTTAAGTCTTCCACCATCTGACCCGGTCTCCCGGAACACTACCTAATTACCTTTTAACAGAACAATCTCAGGACCTGGCCTGTTCTAGCTCTATGGGCAGCTTCAATTATGATTAATATAGCTGTGCCAGCTGTATTTCAAAATGCTTTTCTTGGCACCTCTTGGGGCTACTCTGGGGTCATTATGTCACTCTGGCACCTGCCAGTCTGCTGGGTCTCCAACCAAGTCATTGTTGCTTTCCCAGGAAGGCTCTCTTTCCAATATATCATTGACCAAACTGGCCTTGAACTCCAGGGCAGGAGAAAGAGTGCCTGGGAGCTACGATGATACCTAATCATGTAAATGCCAAATGGCCATCTGGCACCCCGAGATTATAACCACATACTTCTGGCCATTGCTCTCTTGGAATAATTCTTGCTTGTGCAGTTTATTATGTTAAGTAAAGCCTTCTTGGGACTTTTTTCTGGAAGGTTCTTGAGAGAAACCTGGAGAGAAGGTAGGTTGGTCCTAATTAGGGTCTCCAAAGGCAGTCACAGGACACAATTAGCTCTGCAAGAGCAGTGGGTGCTCCCTAGGGAGTTGGGAGGCTTGGATGATGGATGGAGTTTATAAGTCTGTTTGAAACTGGAGGTGTCTGAGCACAGATGCTCCTTTCACCCTTCCCATTCTCTCTCCCTTCTTTTTTGCTGAGATAAAATTCAAATATCAAACATTTACCCTTTTAATGTGTACAATTCATGGATTATTAATACATCCACAAGGTTGTGAAACTACCATCACTATTTAATTCTAAAACATTTCATCATCCCCAAAAGAAACCCCATTAGCAGTCACTCCTCATTTTCCCCTCTCTCCAGCCTCTTTATGTCTCTATGTATTTGCCTTTCTTTTCTTTTTAAATATATTTTATTGATTTTTCACAGAGAGGAAGGGAGAGAGACAGAGTTAGAAACATCAATGAGAGAGAAACATCGATCAGCTGCCTTCTGCACACTCCCTACTGGGGATGTGCCCGCAACCAAGGTACATGCCCTTGACCGGAATCGAACCTGGGACCCTTGAGTCCTCAGGCCTACACTCTATCCACTGAGCCAAAGCAGTTAGGGCTGCCTTTCATATATACTGGACATTTTATATAACTGAATCATACAATATATGCCTTTTTATGTCTGGCTTCTTTCATTTATATTTTCATGGTTTGTCATGTTATAGTATGTATCAGTACTTCACTCTTCTTTATGGCTAAATCATATTCCATTGTAAGGATATACTCATTTGTTTATCCATTGAGCAGTTGATAGAAATTTGGGTTGTTTTCATTTTGGGGCTAATATAAATAAATCTGCCTATGACATTTGTGTACACATTTTTTGAGGAAAATTTGCTTAGTTATATATCTACCGATGGCATTATTTGATTATATGGTGACTCTATGTTTATCTTTTTGTGGAATTGCCAAAATGTTTCCAAATTAATTGCATGATTTTACTATCCTCTGAGCAAAGCATTAGGTTCCAATTTCTCCACATTTTTAACATTTGTTATTGTGTTGTTGTTGCTTTTTATTAGAGATACCCTAATTTGTGTGAAGTAGTATCCCATTATGGTTTAGATATACATTTCTCTAATGATTGGGACTCTCTGCGCCTACTGAATTTGTGTGGCCTTTTTCTTCACCAGTTTGGGGAAGTTTTCTGGCATTATTTCTTTAAACAAGTGCTCTGTTCCTTACTCAACTTCTGCCCCTTCTGGTATTCCTGTAATGCAGATATTATTATGTTTCATGTTGTTCCAGAGCTCCCTTAAGCTATCTTCCTGCATTCTTCTTATAACAATTTCATTAGTTTGTATCTTTCTAGAAATTTGTTTTCTTTCTTTTTTTATTTAGGTTTTCTAATTGGTTGGCATACAGGTATGTAATGCAGTTTCCCCCCCCTCTTTAATTTATGATTTAATAATTTAAGACTTCTTTCTTATCCCTAGTTGTCTTTTTAAAGTTGGTCAGATTTGACAATGTTTTGATAGAACACTTTTTGTTTTGTTGCTATTCTTTATTTTCTAGTTTCTATCTCATTTATTTCTAATCTACTCTTCATTATTTCTTCCTTCTGCTTAATATGGATTTAATTTACTGTTTTACTGTTTGTTTTTTCTAGTTTCTTAAGGCAAAATACTATTTTATTGATTTGAGATGTTTTTTCTTTTTTAATATAGGAATTCACAACTATACATTTCCCTTAAGTACTGTTTTCACTGCATTCCATCAGTATTCTTATGTTATGTTTTTGTTCATCTCAAAGTTATTTTTTCTAATTTACCTTTTTATTCCTTCTTTGACTCATTGGCTATATAGGACTGTAGCATTAATTTCCACAATTTTGAATTACCCAAGTTTCATTCTGATATTGATTTCTGATTTCATTTCATTGTGGGCAAAGAACAGACTTTGTATTATTCCAATACTTTAGATTTATTGAGACTCATTTTATAGCTTAATATGTGATCAATGTTAAAGAAGATCCATCTGTACTTGAGAAGAATGTGTATTCTGCTATTGGGGGATCATTCAATGGTTGGAACAAAAATCTTTAGAATGAAAACCTACATACTACTCCATAGTCTATGAGCTTCTACTTGCTCTGGATACTGCTTATGTCTTTGTTTCTTTCATGTAGCATTCTCCCCCTTTTCCACTATTGTCCACTGAAGTTAATGTATTTCCATCTCTTTGACATCCAAAATTCCCACATTGATGTCTTTACATAAGCTGTCCCCTCTGGTTAGAACATTAAAACATAAACTAATGAATAATAATGCCATGTGCTATAGATTTTGATAATAGATTCACATATTTTATCTAAGCGATGATGCTTTATAATCCTCGATTATATGTGAGAAAACTGAGGCCTAAAAAAGGTTAATGTGCTTATCCAATGCACAAAAATAATAAAATTATGAAAAGCACTGTTTTTGTTGTAGATTGCCTAATGTCTCTTATCTACGATATTATGGAGCTAGGATTCAAAGCATATATGTCTGACTCCAGAGTCTAAATATTTAACCACTGTCCTATTTTACATTAGTAAGAGTGTCAAATGGAATGATGCATGCAACCCTTATTTGCACAATTTAAACTTTCTTTAGATTCTTTAAAGTTTGAAACCATGTGTTATTATAGGCAGAACAATGGATATGTAGGTTGTGAAAGAGCGAGGAGTATTCTTGTTCTTCTCAACACCTGTTTTAAACATAATTTCACCCTTAGATTTTATGTTGAAGGTAAATTTTAGCCATATATATTCATATATATAATCCATTTATATGAATTCATGTGCTCCTCTGTTACATTGCACACACTATTCTCATTGCCTCAAATTCCATTGTCAAAATGGAGCAAGCCCATACTAATGTTCTTTCTAATTATATTTTTTTGTGGTAAGAATACAACATCAAATCACATTAGTAACACATTTTAAGTGTTCAGTACAGTACTGTTAAAAAATGGGGACAATCTGTTAATCTCTAGAAATTACTTATCTTGCATAACTGACACTTTATGCCTCTTAATTAGTAACTCCCCATTTTACACTTTTCATTGTCCCTGGCAACTACCATTCTACTCTGATTTTATGAGATTAGCTCTTAGATACTCATATTAGTGGAATCATGAAGTATTTGTCCTTCTGTTATTGGCTTATTTCACTTAGCATAATGCACTCAGGGTTCATTCATGCTGTTACATAATGCAGGATTTCCACCTTTTTTTTCTTTTTCTCTCTCTCTAACTCATGTAGAGTTCAGGCTGTTTATATTATTTAATTTATTTTTTCTTTCAGTTTTACTAACATATAACTGACATATAGCATTGTATAAGTTTAAAGTATACAGCATAACTTCTTGACTTACATATATTCTTAAATTACTACCATAATAAGTTTAGATGACATCCATTACCTCATATAGATTTTCTTAAATATGTTCCTTGTGATAAACTTTTAGGATCTACTCACTTAGCAACTTTTAAATATACCACAGAGCAGTGTAAACTATCATCATCATGTTATACATTACATTATCCACAGTACTTATTTATCTTATAATTGGAATTTATATCTATTGACTATCTTCATCCAATTCCCCACCTATCACTCCCACCCCAAGGCAACCACAAATCTGATCTCTTTCTCCATTTTCTTTTTGTTTTGTTTTTACATTAGATTCCACATATAAAGGAGCACATATAGTATTTGTCTTTGTCTATCTGACTTATTTCACTCAATTTAATGCCCTCAAAGTCCATCCATGTTGTTACAGTACCTGACAATGGTGAAACACCAAATAGCAGCTCTCTTTGATATATTTTTATTATACACACATATGCATATTAATATATCAATTTTTATTTGTATAAAATTTACATGTTAGTGTTCCTTCTGGTCTAGTTTACTTATTTCTTGAAAGCAACAAAATAGCTTTATTTTAACTTTAAATTCCTGTTTCTTCTTTCATTGCATGCACACAATAAAAAGAAAATGTTAGAAAAAAAATGAATGACTGCTTCTGTTCCTAATTCATTATGCAAGATTAGGAAAATGATGGATTTTGTACTTGTTTGTTTTAGAAAAAAAATGGCTTTAAATCTTTTTGTACCTCAAGTAACTTGTATGACCTGAAGAAAGCTCTGGAACATCTCCCAAGAAAAAAATGCACATCCATTCACTGATATTTTAAATACCCGTTAAATTTATTTTATTTTAAAAACATATTAATAAATACATATTAATATAAGTTTAACTTTATGGTTTCATAAATAATCTTAAACTAAGTTATGAACATCCCCGAGTTTGAGCTTATGGTAGGACATCTAACCTAACCACAATCTCTTACATTTTTGTGAAGGACTGTGTCCTCTCAACTTGATTAAGGATGGGAACTACATTCCCAGAATTCCATTCACTGTAGGCTTGCGAACAGCAATCCAGTGAGTAAATGAGCAGCCATTAATCTTAAAAGGTCATTGTGGTTGGATACAATGATGGACAGATACTGAGCGGCCTGACAGACCTCATCCCAGTTTCACCTCACCCTCCTTTGCTCTGTCTCCAGCTTGTCTTTTCTATTTCTGACCCTGTTGACCAACAGAGGCCTCAGGGCCACCACACAAGATCCTCCCCCTGGAGCTGTGGTACTTACGCTGAGACTTGTCTTCGATCCAGCCTCATCTTCCCTTTCACAGTCTTTCTTTGATGGCTCAGCTTGAATGGTTTCTCACACTTACCCGCAAGCTGTAATTTAACTACCTGCACCAGTTCTTCTGGCAGGCTGGTTAGTGCCTCTCCCTCTGATCCTCCAACTCCCTTCAGTGTTTTGTTTCCTATAATAAATCACTGATTCCCCTAACACTCATTCTGTTCTGCTTCTCCAAGCAAATCCTAACTGATACTTTCCCACAATGTTTAGTATTTTACAACTGTACAGTCTCAGGAGTTTCCTTATTTATTTCTAATGGACTTTACGTAGTGAAGCCTTGAGAAGATTTGATTCAAAAAGATGCTTATGTTTCTCTCAAAGTGATTCCATGAAGCTGAAAATGGCATGTAGTAGGTATAGTGGGAAGAAAGAAAATTGACATTTTACTCCAAATAATAGAATTTTATGGCAACCTATAATTGAGAAAAACTCTTTGTAATATATTTTTCTTTTCTTCATGCTGAATTTTACATGTATTTTAAAGGCTGCTTCAAATATCACTACCTTTATTTTTTGGAATCCTGAATTCAATTTGCAAACATAAACACATTACAGACATTAGGGAATAATGGGCTCATTTTTATCTTAGCTAAAATGTGTATGTAGTCACCATATTATTTAATCACATATAATAGACAAAGAACCTATAGCCAAATTTAACTATATTTAGTGGCAAAATGCAATGCACATGACTGTCTTATGTAAACAGACTGCATAAAGGGAGGGAATGGAGACTTCTGTAACAGTGCAACAATAAAAATAAAGTAAAAGATTGACATTGACTTCATTATCACATCTCATGTTCAATAGACTCATGGTGATATCATGAGTCTATTCCTTTGAATAACAGTTTTCAAAATGAATATTAGATTGCATGGCTAAATATTGCTATTTTTTACATGAAAGTAGGTCTACTTTTATTCTTTTCAATTTACCTGTTAATGAAATTTGAAAGCATTTTTCTTTTCAGCAATATGCTTCAAAATCCTGTTCTCTGTTGATTTTTGTTCTCTGTTGACTCACCTTTGATATCAGGTTTCCTTATATTTATCATTACTTGTTCCATAGACCTTGAACATAAACAATCTCTAATAATGTCTTTAAAAGATGATTGAGTAAAGGACTCATATTTTTACTTGTAATATGAAAATGTTACTAATGTTAACAATGCAGTTATAATATTTAATATAATTAAAAATAAAGTTTTAATTGAAGATAGTAGTACACTATATTCAATAAATGCTAGAATATTATGATACTAACATTGAATTGTAGACATGAAGTTTTCCAAATTGTCTTCTTTAAATAATTTCTAAAAAATTAAAAATGAAGTTCTCATCTTATAGACATGATTTTCCTTTAGTTGTCTGAACTTTTTCCAAATTATGTGTGTAATATTCTATATTTTTGACATTAATTGATTGCTTTAGAAAAAAATAATTGTGATTATTTATAGATTTTCTACTGTCTCTATTTTAATTATTTTACATAAGACCTGACTAGAGTAATGACTCCGAGGAATTTATTATGTTTCCTCTAGTTAATGCATAAAATATTGTCTTTCTTTGCTTGTCAGTCCAGGAAATGTTACAATTAAATTTTGCTCCTTAATATATACATATATATATAGTTAACTTGAGAATTTATTTAACAACTTAATAAGTTCTATGAAATATTAAATTATTCAAATGTTTATATAAATTTATTTTCTGTGTATGTTTGGAGGGTTGTAGTGCATATGGTATTTTGATTCTGCATAACTTATAATCAATGCTTTATCACTAAGAAACTTGGACCATGACAGAGAAGGTGGAGATAATGTTTGGATTTCATAAGCAAAGCAAACCAAGTGTGAATCCAGGCTTCAATACTAATACCTAAATATGAACCTTAGGAAATTACTGAAACATTTCTGATCTTCCACTACTTCCACTATAAAATGAGGACAAAAATAATAGTAAAATTTAATAAATTGTAACTTTATTGGTTTGCTAGGGCTCCTATAACAAAATACAAGAGACTAGTGGCTCAAACAATGTACATTCATTTTCTCCCAATTTTAGAGGCTAACAGTCCAAGATTGAGGTTTTTATAAGTTTTGTTTCTTCTGAGGCCCCTCTTCTCGGCTTGCCTTCTTTCCCTGTCCCACATCAGCTTTTCATTGTGCGTGTGCATCCCTGGTATCTTTGTGACACATTGTAATTAACCTAGTTATTAACAACAGGAAAGGAACAAAGGGAAGACCAAATATTGTAGGCATGTCAATAGGGTAGCTTTGCCAGGAAGCTACAACTTTACACTCTCAGGGGTCCAACAAAGGGAAGATAGACACATGCCCAGTCAAGTTGGTAACTACAAAAGGTACTTTTCTGTCAGTCACACCTGGGAACAGGTCATTGGCCTGAGTAAGCAGGGCCACTGCAAGGGTGTGACATTTAGGATATTTAATCCCCTAAACAAAGGAGTTCTCTCTTTTGGTTGGTTGGCTTCTGGCTTATGAAGCCCTCGGTCCCTGCTTCCTGGCATTCTCCTGTGTAGCCCTCGGGCATGGACTAATGGACTAATGGACTGCAATTGATCTGAAGCTGAACTGGACCCAGCTGCATATGGAATGGAAACTCTGGACACTGGCTTTGCTTCCACCCCAACTACACTTCTATAAATGGACTAAGGGGCGTGGGCCTTTGGAAACCCAGGGACGTAATTCCATGCAAATAAAAATCACGATGTAGAGACAGAGAAGCATCGATCAGATGCTCAAAACTCAGAGGGAAGGCAGGGTAGGGTGGGGGTGAGGGGGAAAGATCAACCAAAGAACTTGTATGCATGCATATAAGCATAAGTGATGGATGTGGACAACAGCGGGTGAGGGTGAGGGCAGGATTGGGGGATTGAGGGGACATTGGGGGGATAAGGACACATTTGTAATATCTTATTCAATAAAGAGAAAAATATTTTTAAAAAATCGCGAATTCTCCCAGGCAAATCTCAAAAAGTTCCTTTTCTCAAGATATCATAAGGAAACCACTCCCAGCACTCAGTGGGGAAAGAATACCTCAACTTCCCTGATGACATTATTGTGTATTCCAATTTCTTCTTCTTATAAGGACACCATCATATTGATTTAGGGCTCGCTCCGATGACTTACCTGAACCTTAGTGAGCTCTTCCCTTCTACAAAAACCGTCATATTCAGAGGTGCTGGGGGTTAGGGCTCCAGCATGTGAATTTTTACAGGGTACAATTCAACCTGTAATAGTACAAAACCCATTTGTTTCTTCATCTTGACTATGTAATAGTATTATCTTAGAAACTGGATAAACATGCAGATTTTTACCTCCATTCAGATCTATTCAATCTTTGTGGTTGGGGCCTGACTAGTTGCTGGCACATGGTGAGCATGTACATGAAGCTTTTTGTACGAGTAGTCATCGTCGTCATTGTCACCTGCTCTGTAGTAGTTATAATGGTAGACAGCAGTTTGTATTAATGATGATACTATGTTTGGAGTTTAACTTAAACACGAATGGGCAAACTTTTGGAGGTTACACACGTAAGGAGACAATGTCACATGATAGTTCCAGAAACAGACTGTATATTCTATTGTTACTATAACACGTTTCCACACACTTAGCAGCTTAATATCATACTTATTGTTCTCTTCCTGTTCTGTTGATCACAGGTCCTGGTGAACTTGACTGCATTCTCTGTTTATGCAGTCACAAGGCCCAAATCATGAGGCAACTAGGCTGGGTTCCTAGCTAGATATTTGAGGAAAGAGTCTGTTTCCAAGTTTATTCAAGTATTTGGCATAATCCATTTATTTGTGAGCACAGATCTGAGATCCTTGTTCTTTGTTAGCCATCATGTGGGGACTATTTCTGGCTCTTAGTGGCCACCCTCCTCATTTCTTTTCACCTGACCCTTCTCCGTCTTTAAAACAGTGACAATAAATTAAAGTATTCCCAGTGTTCTAATCTCTTTACCTGCCTCTTCTGCCACCAGCTGGGGGAAACTGCTTTTATATGGTAGAAACTCATGTGATCAGGTGAGGCCCATTCAGATGTTCTCTCTATATGAAAGTCAATTGTGCCGTATAACACACCGTAATCACAGGAGTGAGATTTCATCATATACACAGGTTCGCAGGATTACGGTGTAACATCTCTGGGAGGCAGGTTTAGAATTTCTGTTTTGTACACTGACATTTAAGGCAAGATTTTTTTAGTTCAAATATCAAATTCTCACAGAAACACTAGACTTTGACCCTAAAATATTTGATTTTTTCTCATTCTGAAATTTTTTTTAATTATAAAATTTCATATATGACAATAACATTTACCCCAGCATTAGATTAAGTAATACAATGGAAAGAAGATCATTGAGATTTGCTTAATTGTATGTGCTAATAAATAGTCATAGTTATTGCTCCTATTGTTTTTGCTATGATTTCTACTACTTTATAAGCTCCTCTGAGCTTGTTATTCATCACATTATAGGCACAGTGAGAATGTAACTCAGGCTTATGTAAGACAGATTTCCTAAATAATTTGTTTCACCACTTTAATACAAATTTTAATAAATAAAAATACAGTGAATATAATCAACATATGTTACACACTACCTAGAATTAGCAGATATTAATATATTGTCATGTTTATAATTTTATGAAATAAATGAAACAATGTGGCATTATTCTTTGTGCTATTGCTTCCCTCTTGCTTCAGACTCAACCATAAGTATGGTTTTGATATATACCTTCCTGACTATAGCTTAATATATTTACTGAGTGTCTGTGACATATGTCTAAAGCTTTTATAGATTTTTAGAAATATTATGCTTCAGTTATACCTTGCAACTTTATTTTATTCATTGAACATTAGAGCTTCAATATTTCTTGAAATTGAAAGAAATAATGGTCTAGTAGAAAATATGAAACTCTTTTATGACTTGAGTATACATAAGTATTTTTGAAACATGATATTGAAAGCATAGCTAATAAAATAAAATATTGATAAAATAGGCTAAGTCTAAATCAAAAGATTTTATACACCAGAATAAAGTTCAAAAATATGGGCCATATTAGAAGATTTTTGAAACATCTGTAGGAGGCTATGGTTTGGTGTACAGAATACCTTTACCAATCAATAAAAATAAATAAATAACAATAAAAAATAGGTGACTGTGACCAGGTGCTTCTGGCAGTTTCGGGTGATGTAGAGTTTAAGCATTCAGTTTGGAGTTTCTGGTTCAGCAGATGAGTACACTGTAAGTAGGTCTCCATTGAGAGCTGCTACATTCAGCCCCTCTGTGGAAGCCAGTCCTTTGGGGTAGGACCCAGTTGTCTTAACAGGCATATGAATGTGGATCTCCAAGAATATTAGCACCAGTTCATTCACCAGAGTGTAGTGAACTTTCACATGAGTCATCATTACTAAAAGTGTGTCATTAGTTATATGATTTGAAAACATCATTCTCAGAGGTTAGGGTCCGGGAGGAAAGGGCTATTTTGTTTTATTTTTCCCACATGAAAAATGAAACCAGGAAAGATCTCATGCTTCTCAGAGATTGTAGGTGGAATCAGTGTCCCAGTGCATACTGGTGGCGGAGTCTCTTGGATGACTGATAGTGCGCAGTAAGAAGAAGAAAGAGGTGGTGTTAGGAAAAGATATGGGGATGCTACAGAGAGAGGGTCTTACTATTGAGCTTAATGAAGGCTCTCTGTAGGGAAATATTTATTTGTTATCATTTTCTTCCATTTTGAAATGATTATGGTTTTCACTATCAAACCAGCCCAGTCTCAATGGTGGGTTGGCAAATGGTAGTGGTGGTGGTGTGTGTGTCTGGGATGGGAGATATGCAGAGCACTTAGATTGTGAAAAGTCAAAGTTTTAAATAGAAATCATGACAGAATAATGGAAGTAGTGGTTGTTTTGGGAGGTAAACTCATAGAATCTAAAAGGGCATAAAGCTACTGTGTAGGTCCTATTTCTAATCTTAGATAGATAGGAGGCAGTTCATGGCAGGAGTTCTCAGATTGCCTTTGTAATTCTTCAAGTGTCTACCAACCAACCCACGTAATCAGAAAAGGTCTTTCTTATGTTTAATTTACCTCTTTCTGGACAAAATTATACTGTTTCTTTCTGACGTTAGTACAGTAGGGAAATAACTGGGTATTATCCTTTTAATAGATACTTTACAGTCTTAATATCACCATTGCAAGCTGAGGTTTTACTATTGTTTTTATTGATGTTGTCAAGGAAATACTGGAGTAGGAGTTAGTGTAACACATCTCTAGAGTTGAGTGCTACCAGTATATGTGGCCCAGGAAAGGAATCCATGTCTGAGCTCACAGTGAGGCTGCAGCCTGAGATACCAGGGTGGCCTCTACCCCTTAGTACTTCACGATTCCTTCAGTCTACAAAATAACACATCTCTGTTCTAAAAGGCTAAATGCTAAAAAAAACTCAGAATATACTCATAAAAATATTATAGCACAATGAGAAATGTTGGTGGCATTTAACTGCCAGTAACCTTTGAATATTATGTTTGTCCTATTAGGTGGTGTTAGTTGTTAGAACAGAAGTAAGATCCAATCTGTTTTGTTGAACTACATTTCTCAGAATGGGCTATAGGAGAACACATGCTTTATTTCCTCAGGTGAATTCAGATTAGGCTTGCTGCATCAAGAAATCTGGAAGTATTTTACTTCTAAGGCAGAGACAATGAATGGTTGCTTCTTAGATTCCTTTGGAGTAAATAATCTGTTTAGATTTAAAGCATCAGGTAAAGATTTGTCACAATAAAGTGAAGGCATTTCCAGCACATTGCTGATATTGTTTTTACTAATATCTACTAATTTATGTCAAGCTTGATTTTAAAAAGTCTCTAATCAGCTACAAGAGAAATTTATTCGCTTACTTCCTCAGGAAACACAATTCCCTTATCAACCTCAAATAATTTTACCTGCTCTTCAGGTAGTGAAAAACCTCTTCGTCTCATGACGTTAGAACAGTTTCTGCTACAAAGAACAGCCTTCTGCTTATGGTGATATATTATTTTAGCCCAGTTTTCATTAAAAATAAAATTTGGAAATTATTGAGTTTCTCAGTGGTTCTTTCTTGGACAAAAAGTTAATGGAGGTCAATTCTGTGGACAACCACATACAAATCACAGGATATCAGGGCTACTCAAGAGCTGAGTTTCTGCCCTCCTGCAGGTAAGAAAGCAGTGGACCTCCTATCTGCACATGTCCAACAATTGGCCCGGTGCCTTCTGTGTTACAAAACTGGAGGATGATGCAGGTCCTGTTGTGATAAAACATAGTGTTGTGTGACTATGAAATTAAGCAGTTGGTAAAGGGGCATAAGCAAATGCCCCCATGCCACCCTGAAAACGTATGGCACCTCGTTCTCTGAATATGTTTGGGCTGTGTCAACAAAGTTTCCAACCTTGGAGCTGAGGACTTAGTCTAGCAGAGATGTTCAAATGCAGAGACTGCCCAGTTTGCTTCTCCTGATTAAACATTCTCCACAGGATTTGGATTGTATATACCCCAGCACCATGGAGCTGTGATGCCGCAGCGAGGCTGTGCTGGAAGGAGCTGAGGTTTGTTGCCAGAACACCTGGGGGTTGCCTGTATTCATTAAAAAGAGAGTGACAGGATAATACTTTAAAAATCACAGCTCCGGGAACTGTGGGACGTTTTTATATCTATATTCCAATTAACCTGTGCCATAAATCTATTACTTAGGGATTATTCTTTCAAATTTACAGAAGATACATCTGAAAGAGATAAAATAGCTTACCAAATTTCCCTCGCTGAGTGGCAATATCTAGATTTGAACTCAGGTTGTGAAAAAAAATTAATCCTCGCCTGAGGATATGTTTTTATTGATTTTTAGAGAGAGAGGATGGGAGGGAGAGAGAAACATCATTTGGTTGCCTCCCTTATGCTCCTGACTGGGGAATCGAACCTGCAACCGAGGTATGTGCCCTGACCAGGAACCTACAGCCTTTAGTGTACGGGATGATGCTCCAATCAACTGAGCCACGCTGCCAGGGCAGGTTGTGACATTTTTAATGCCAGGATATAAAACTTTATATTTCCTATAATTCAGATTGCAAGGAAAAAGCAGAAGGAAAGGAATTAAAATGCTGGTGGTCAGAGACACCTTCTCAGAGGAAGCAGTAATTATGCTAGGACATAATAAACAATAGCAGTTAAGGAACCAAAGAGAATGAAAAGGAAAAAAAGAAAAGATTCTGTGTATAAAACAGCACATGCTAAATTTCTGAGGTGAGTCAGACCACAGGGACATTTCAAAAACTGTAAGCACTTTATTGTAACTGGATGGCCCTGGGAAGCTAAGCAGTAGCAGGAATAAAAGGCCTCATGTTAAAAGCAGGTTGTTGTAAGAGGAACATAGACTTAGTAACAGGTTTTAGGTTGGCAATATCAGAACCAATGGCCAACCTTGACCAAGGAAGAAACAGATCTGTCAGCTCTATAAAAGCACTTGGTTTTCTGAAAGCCATGGACCAGGAAGGAACATGAGAGCCATGTTTATATCAGTGGTAGTGGCCGAGGCTTTTATGTCAATAGCTACAGTAGTCAGCATTGGTCCAGAGGGGAGTGTTGGCCCTTCCAGATGCCTGTAACAGAGAGATAGCAGGAACGCAGCTGAAAGCAAGTGGGAAACCTTGGCAGGTATCCCGCTCCTGGGGCTGGCAAGGAGGCAGTAGCAGCATAGTGATGGTAGCTCCAGGCTGTAGAAGGAATTGCTGCCTGTTGAGTGAAGTCGGCATATATTCAGCTTTACTGAACACAGAATGAACTGGCTCTGACTGGTCAATTGGGAAAATGCACTCAAGGACGGAATTAATGTGTTTTAACATATCCTTGGAGATAAATATGAAGATAGCCCTCACATTGGTTTTCCTGTGGCTTCTCAAAAAAAACACACAAACCCAAACAAACAAAAATATACACATAGAGAAAAGGGATGAAGCCATGTCTTTGAGTGATTTACACACTGTGACCTGTTTCACAAAATTATACAAGTTTCAGGTGCACAATTCTACAACACATCATCTGTACACTGTATGGTATGTTCACCACTCCAAGTCAAGTTTGTCCATCACCATTTGTCCCCCCTTTACCCTCTTCCACTCTCCTCTACTCCCCCCTCTTCCTTGCAATCATCACACTGTTGCTCCTGTTCATGATTTTTTTTGGATCATCCCTTTTAGAATAATTTAACTGCAGATCTATGGAGAGATTAGTACAGCTAGTGGATAGGAGAGGCTTCAGATCAGAAATTGATCAAGGGAAGAGGAATGTATGAGCTTGTCTGGATTTTCATCACTGTATTCAAAAGTTGAGTTACAAATGAAACCATCAATGACTTGATCTTTAAATAATGTGGAAATCGGTCATAGTTTATGTGTCAATGACTTGTGGAAAATAATCACATATATGTTTCATGAAAGTTTACACAACCATTTACTTCTTTTCATTTTCTCTCCTAGCACCTGTAGTACAGACACTCATCACTTAATACCTGATTTACATTGACAACTTCAAACTAGTTCCTCTCACCTTCAGTTTTCCTTCAGAGACTTTTTCCTATAGGTATTTATCTTCTGTGTCCACCAATTGCACTTATCACTTTATATAATATTTACTTAATTATTCCTCATGATGTACAAGGTAAAGTTCAAACATTTTCACATGATATAAACAGGTCTCAACTATGACCTCTACCTATTCCTTGAAGTTGACCTTCTGTCACTCTTCCAAGGGAAAACTGTGCTCTAGCAAAACCATTTACGTATTGCTTCAATACGTATGATTGATGGGGCAGAAGTTAATGCCCTCTGTAGCCATTACAACCATAGCCTTCCGCTAAGCTGTGTCCTCCTGTGAACAACATCCCAAAATATTGCCCCATTGCTTTGCCATGGCTTGCACCATCTATGAGGCAGTATATCATATGCCTAAGAGCAAAGAACATGCAGTAAGTTCGAACTCTGCCCTTTCCCTGCCTAGCAATGTGAACTTTATCAACTTTTGTAAGGTCTCTGACCATGATTTCAATGGGAACAGAATGATTTTCAGGATTTACTGCATTGTGTTGTAGTGAGGGTTAAATCATTTGTTATATGTAAAGAATTTGACACATAGTAAGTGAACCATGAATGTTACCTATTATTATGCAACAACTCTGAAATCTTGCCTGCTTCTCAAAGTGCCAGAGAGCCCAGCATCAATGTAGGTGTCATTGAGGTAGTACAATTTCATTGAAAGACCCGGTCAGCCTCCATCAAGAGTTCTCGTGGGTCCTGAACAAACTTGAGCTGGGACTTTGAGCAGCGCTGTGGAGGGTCCAAAGGAAAAATGGAGCTGGCTCTGTGCAAGCATTTTAACAGGTTTAGTCCTCTTTATATGAGTCATAAGTGTCCACCCTCCTCCCTCAAGCCAAGCCATACTGTGAAGGTCACAGGATAACTGAATGTCCCTTGGGCTCATATTTGCTGACATTCAGACCTCTTGGTGCTCTATTTGTATGAATTGGAAATAGCTTAACAGCCAAGGGGCTCCATTTCATGGTCTGATACATATTCAAAGATTTTATTTTACCCTTAATACCATAATGTTTAAGAAACTAATTAAACATAGAGCAGTTCATCCCCCCGGGTATTTTTCTCCCCTCTGTGTATAGCAGTTTGCTCTTTCTGTCTTCCTGTCACTCTCTGTCTTTGTAAAGAAAAACATTTGTATTCAATAGAACACTGTAGATTGTCTTAGAACTTCATACACATGACTACTTTTTAGAGATACAAATATGGTGTAAAAGTGCTGATTTAATTTGTTATGATTTGCTTCAATTGTTTATAAGAATTCTATAAGCAAATAACTGGATGATTGTAAGAAATCTTTTAATAAGTCACAATTCATTCTTATACAACACCATCTTCTTAGAAAGGGAGATCAATGCTCCTCTTTTTATCTGCTCTCCTCCTATTTCACTTACAAGGCAGGGTCCAGAGAGAAGGACTTCACAGCACTTTCCAGAGTTCTCTCATCCATTGATCAAGGTCAAAATTATTGACATGGTCTCAGTTTCTTAAAGTTTAGTCTCACCAAGAGGAGCATACTTAAAGCTGTGTCGAGAAACAAAAGCTCTACCAATAGCATTTTCTTCTCATTCAATGCATCACTAGATCGTGACAAACCTCTCTTCACTACAAAAGGTGTGAGACTCAAATTTTGGGTGAGATCTTAGTGACTTTTCAATGCACTTTTATTACTGGATCTAACCACTTTCAGTTTAATTAAAGGATCTCTCCAAATGGTTTATCCCAGCTCATTAGAGACCTTCCCTGTGAGCAGAACTGATAGGTTAGCAAGATGGTCTATTGCCTTCGTCAGCTGTAGCTAGTCTCCATACCCTGACTTATTATGTCTCTCTCACCAGCAATTATACCCAGTGGATGGATATGGATATTTTTAGGGGTTGGGTGGAGAGTAGAAGATAGAAGCTGGAAATTAGTTTTCTGTCAAATACTACATTCTTAACCTCATCATACCCTTATCATTTCATTTAGAGTTTATGTGAGTTTATTCCAGATAGTCTCTTCTAATTCACAATTCCAATGTGTCTATATTAAAAAAAATATTTTTGAAAGTTGTCCAACAGTCTCCTTAGTAAACCATTAGCCTCTTGAATCAAATGAGCCGAGGTGCACAGAATGACCCTTCCCTGTCTTTGGCACTGCTGTGCAGAACTCACTCACAAGTCAACCTAAGTGACTTTTGCTTCACCTCTCTTTGAGGCTCTTATCACATAGACACTGGTGCTATCAGCTGGGCTATTATGGGAATAACACATTGAAGTTGTAATACTTTCTAGTTTCCATGTAAAAACAAAATATTTGGTCAAGTATGCATTAGCCGTTTTCTCTCACATATAACTTTGCAATCTAATAATTCTTTTACTTTATCTCAGTACTCTCTCTAAAGCCCCTGCACATCCCTGGGCACAATATTTCACAACTAATATAAATAGAGGCAGGTTGTGTCTCTTCATGATATTTTAAAATTACAACTTATGTGTTTGCGAGCAAACACAGAGACAGATGAATGAACTCATGATAAATGTTAGTGGGCTCCAGGGGCTTGAAAGGTTTGGGGCTACTGCAGAGAAAAGCTCATTTTCCAGGGAATGTCTGTGAACAGCAAAAGACTTGACCAGGTGATGCAAAGTGAAGTTTGCTAAGTAACAACATGAAAGAGACATTCACGCGATCCATTGCACAGTGTGGACTCATCATTTGGACACATTTCTACTTTCTGCTTAGCTAGACATTGCATCCCACGTTCTCAACTCCAGAGTTCTTCCGCTTACATTTCTAACTCTCAAATCTTCCTGGGCCCTCTCCCCAGAGTCCTCCCTCTCAATTCAGCAAACCCCACGCATGCATACATCGCGCATTACATTCTGCTGAATAAGACAGAGGACATAAATTATGCAACTGCTCTTGGAATGTGCAGTCTTCTAGAGGAGGCAAGAATTAACCAAGTGAACCAATTGGAAAAGTGCTAAATGTAATAGAATGGAGAAGCAAGATTCATTGACTATAAACACAATGGTCAATAAAGAATCAAGTCGATGTCATTGTTGGCTAGTTATTTTCAAAAGGCTTCTCAACGTTATCAAACCCAGCAGCATAAGGAGGAGAGAGGGCCTGTCTGAGTCTGTGTCACAAACTTAAAGTCACAGCCTGTATCAAAGTCAATCTTATATTAAAACAAAAGCCACTTGAATCAAGATGAGGAGGTGCTTTTGAAGGCTCTAGTGCCTGTGGAAATGGCAGGAAAAAATTAGGTTTCCTTTTACAAAAGTGTTTTCTGCAGACCACCAATCTTAAAACATGTCATGTTGTATATCCCTCCTACAAATTCACTTGCACATTAGCACATTAAAAGGGCTGAAGCCTTAAGTAAATTCAGCTGGTAACTTTTGTTTGATCCATCATTTGTCAAAATGTTTTGAACACAGACCACAGTAACCCTTATTATATACTTTTCTATAAGACACACATTAGAAAATGTTGAACTGTATATACCAAGTAGAATGTATATGCACCAAGTAGAAACAAATTCAAATTCTACACTAGAATTCCAGTGTAGAGTTTGATTCTGTTTAAAAGCCAAAGATACCGAGTAGGAGATTTGTAGGTTCCAGTTTAGATATTGAGAAAGCACTTTTTGAGAGAACTGGAGAACATAAAAATCAGAAGAACACTAATAAAATAACTGCAAAAATCACTTTTTTGTAAACAACTGGATTAGAATGATAACTTTGAAAATAGAAGAGAGAAACACTAGATTTGTGGGAAAAATGAATAGTATCAAAAAATAAAAGTAGCAAAATCAAGATCACTGAAAAGAAAGAAGGGAGCTGTTTTTAAAAAGTGAAATGGAACTCAGTCCCTTGGACTGCTGTCCACGTCCACGCTATGAAAACTAGGTTGGAATAAATGTGAGGCACAGATGGAAAACACATGCAGGCCAGAAGGATGCAATGACTCCAAATAGTGAGCCAGGTTTTTTTCCCCCATATGAGCCCCAATGATTGGTCTTATTATTCTGCATGTTTATACAATATAGTCCCAAGGAGGCAAGGTTATGAAAATCACCTTACAATTTTAAATCCTCTAAAAATATATATATATTTTTTACTATTTCACTATATCATAATTACCTGAGGTGTATATGAAAATTCAAATTCATGCTCAGGAACCTAAGGTTCTGTAATTTAATTGCTACTATTTTTGATTTTTAAGCACGCTAACGTGGAGAACAGCTGCAAGACCATTAAAGTTAGCTAGCATAGAAACATACAAGTGGCAGCTGTAAGAATGTGACTGGCAGACAGCCAACAGCAGGGGTCAGCAGTGAGCAGTGATCCCACAGCTGCTGGGCTCTGAAAATTGGTCCTGCATTGGTTCCGAGGCCACTCCTCCCTTGAGCTTCTCCTGGACAATGACCACCATTGTAGGGATACTAACACAAACCCAACTTTGAGCGAAGCAGGATTTCTCTGAGGGTCATCTTTGCCTTGAGGATTCCCTAGGGTCCTTTATCAAACATTCCTTACTAGGGGCACAGTGCACAAATTCGTCCACCTTGAAAGGAACTGTGGGCCATGAGGCTGCAGTGGGCACAGAGGTGGGTCTCGGCCCATCCTCCACACCCCAACCCGGCCCCTCCCGCCATGGCCCCCAGTCCCTTGTCTGCTGGCAGGTCAGCTCCTGCCACCATCACTCCCACACACTGATGGCGCCAGCCCCGCTCACACCCGCTGAAGGCGTGGAGCAATTGGGGCTGGCGCCAGCAGCAGATGCGAGTGGGGCTGGCGCTGTCAGCAGGTGTGAACAGTGGCTGCTGTCATGATAACTCCTCAGGAGCAGGGGGAGGTGGAGAAGCACTCAGGGGTGGTCGGGGCCAGCAGCCGCCGCTCGCACCCGCTGATGGCACCAAGTGATTGGAGCTGGTGCCAGGCGCTGGCAGCAGATGTGAGCGGGGTGGCACCAGCAACAGGTGTGAGCACTGGGCAGGACCACGGCATGCAGGAGCAAAAAATTTTCTGTAACCACCAGAGGCTCACCCCAATGACAGCAACTGGTGCCCTGCTTTGGTCTGGCATCCCCAGTCATCTGCTCCACCATCCGCCACGGCTGACGCCTGCCATGTTCCATGCTCTTCCACCTGCTGCTGACGCCCACCATGTTCTGCATGTGCCCCTGGTGGTCAGCACATGTCATAGCGACCGGTTGTTCAATTGTTCAGTTGTTCTGCCATTTGGTCTATTTGAATATTAGGGTTTTATATATAGAGATAAGACATAGCAGTCTAGCATGCTTCCTGCCTCTATCCACCATTTTTCTCCCTTTCTCCTTCATTCAGGTTCACTTGTATCATAGTCTCATGTCTCTTGCAGTCTTCCTGTTTATTTTCTTTTTTCCCTAATAGAGTCCTTGCATAATTAATTTCTTCTTGGCGTTGGCTTCCTGGAAGGCCTAAATCAGTGATGGCGAACCTATGACACGCGTGTCAGAGGTGACACATGAACTCATTTTTTTGGTTGATTTTTCTTTGTTAAATGGCATTTAAATATATAAAATAAATATCAAAAATATAAATCTTTGTTTTACTATGGTTGCAAATATAAAAAAAAAATTTCTCTATGTGACGTCCCATCCCACCTGGCATGCAGGCTCCGATTGCCAGATGGCCAATGGGGAACCACTGGGAACTGGGGTGGGTGTCAGCGGCGGGGCCGGAAGGGGACTGGCAAATGGGCGGAAGATGGCCCTGATTGCAGGCTAGGCCTAGGGACCTACCCACACACAATTTCGTGAGCTGGGCCTCTAGTGTTTTTATAATACACTAAAGGCCCAGTTCACAAAAATTTGTGCACTCGGGGGGGTCCCTCAACCCGGCCTACGCCCTCTTGCAGTCTGGGACCCCTCGAAAGATGTACATCTGTTGACTTAGGCCCGCTCCCTGGGGAATCAGGCCCAAGCTGGCAGTCAGACATCCCTCTGGCAGCCCGGCAGCCCTCAGGAGATGTCCACTTGCCAGCGGGGAGCAGGCCTAAGCTGCAGTCGGACATCCTTAGCATTGCTGAGGAGGCGGGAGATGCTCCCACCACCACCACTGTACTGGCAGCCATCAGCCTGGCATTGAGCGTCTGCCCCCTGGTGGTCAGTGTGTGTCATAGTGACAAGTCATTCCCAGTGGTTCTGCTGTTAGGGTCAATTTGCATATTACCCTTTTATTATATAGAATAGAGGCCTGGTGCACGAGTGGGAGCCAGCTGGTTTGCCCTGAAGGGTGTCCTGGATGAGGGTGGGGGTCCCGCTGGGGTGCCGGGCCAGCCTGGATGAGGGGCTTATGGTTGTTTGCAGGCTTCCCAAACCCTCTTCAGGGTGGGGGCCCCCACTGGGGTTCCTGGCCAGCCTGGGTGAGGGGCTGAGGGCTGTTTTCAGGCTGCCCACACTCCCTTCAGGGTGGGGGTCTCCACTGGGGTGCCTGGCCAGCCTGGGTGAGGGGCTGATGTCTGTTTTCAGACTGACCAAGCCCCCTGGAGACTGAAGCTTCCAGCCGTTCCTTTTTTTGTTGTTTTTTTTATTCGCTCCAGCTCCGTGGCCATGGCGACTGGAAGCAGGTATCTGGGGTTTATTTACCTTCTATAATTGAAACTTTGTTGCTTTGAGTGTAGCTCAGAGCAGGCCGCGGCAGGCTGGCTTCCTCCATCACTGGAGCAAGCAAGCTTCCTGCTCGCTCCAGCTCCGTGGCTCCCAGCCACCATCTTGGTTGGGTTAATTAATTATTAGGTAAGATACTGTTAGATTGCTTTAGTCTCATTAATGTATACAGTATAATTCTCTAGCAATAATAACAACACTTTACTGCATGCTTATGATGGGTCAGGAAGTGTGCTAACCATTTTATTTCTGTTATTATAATCAGTAGTATGCTAGTAAACAGCCTTTAATTAAAGCAGCTTTTAAATATTACTTGCCTTTTTGTGTGTGTGTGTGTGGTATAAATGCCCCCACGTTGGCCAATTTCAAGCTATTAACAGGATCAATAACTAAGTCGCATCATTTAAAAAAATTTATACTTGGCTCTTAAAAGTTGGTAGGAGCCTGCCTGAACACACAAAATTAGCCTCCAATCTTTATAATTTTTGAGGAAGATTTTTAATCCCAGGCCTACTGTTACAGGCACTCAATAATTGGAGAAGTTGGGCAATTTCCTCAAATCATGGATTTGGGATTTGTACCAGGTCTGAGACACCATTAATCTAACTACTACCTAGGTCTACCCAGAGCTCCTTTACTTGCAAATCATAGTTAGTTTAAGCCAAATGAAAGAAGATAAAGGCTCAGTGAGAAAACCCAGACATGTCTTATGGAACACAAGATCAATTTAGTTAATCCTCCAAAAGTTACTGAGACCTGGGACTTTAGTAACGACCCTCCTTTGTGCTCCTGCTTTACTTCTCTCTATAAGTAAACTAGTGTGCTCTGCTTTGGTTCATATGGCTGGTATAAAGAGGTTCCCAACCATGTGAGATTATGTTTTACATATAAAATTACCCCGAAAGATTGGTTTTCTCTCTATTTTAAGCTCAGAATCCTTAAGAAGGAACTCAGATTGGCCCAACTTGATTCATGGGTCCAGCATGTTCCAATTCTGTGTTCTGTGTTTGTGTGATGGAAGGAATAAGAGAGGGCTGGTGGTAAACGGACAGGTGCTCCAACTGGGGTAGAGAGCATATTTACATGGCGAAGAAAAGATACCGTTAAATTACAATGTAGTAATGTATATTCATATGTTTACTTAAAATATATTATTGTTTTTAATAAATACAATAGCACAGTGGGTTATTAACTTTTACTTTATCACTATTGGATTACAGTTGGTTTTTGTGAATCTTATAAAATAATCAAAGTCCTCTATTATTAGTTATGCCTAATTATGAGGATGAATGGGGAGCATTGTGGCTTAGACCCTGTGAGCCAGCTACTATAAATTTCAAATCCTCTGATGCATGAATATATATGATACATATATTTAGTTCAAGGCTTCCATTTTGATGGTGGAAACCAGATACTTGTAACTTATTAAATAAAACTCCAATTACTCTTCCTATTACTGGTTGGGAGGCGTGATGGGGAGGTTGATCACAACACAGGAAATGGGCTGCTGTAAGCTGAGTTCCTTCTTACCTGGAGTATTTCATATCTCTCCATATGGATGGTGTCCTCAGCCAGCCACATGCATTTAACCTTATGTGAAATAAATATTTTTTTTATAGAAGACAGGGGGTTTTAGTGCATATTTAAATAGAAATAATAAAACTTTCAAACAAAGTTATAATGTGATTTCTGCAGAAGAAGGATGCACAGAAGCAGAAACCTGAGCTGATGTGCTTCTTAGGTTTCAATGTAATGAACATCAGCATCTAACAAAATGCGTAAGGATTTTTAAGAATCAGAGAAAACTGGCTGTAGAGGTCGAATGCAAAAACCAACCTTGTAAAATGACTTTTCTTCTTCAGACTATTCCTGACTAAAGATGAGGGGCTAGCTCTACCAGATATTTAAATACTAAATAACAACGCTACGATAATAAAAGCAACATGTTACCAGCCAGGAATAGATGAAAACTAATGGAACAGAATTGACAGTCCAGAAATAGAACCACAATCATGCGAAGATTAAGCATTTCATAAAATTAAACCTTAAAAATCTGTAGGGAAAGTTAGATTATTCAATAAATCACTTTGTGACAATTAACCATTTCAGAGGGAAAATAATGATGAATGCCTACTTCTCTGCCCTATGATGAAAAATAGACAAACAAAAACACTTAAAAATGAGGCCAAAATGAAGAATTTACAGTTTTAGATAATTTCAGAAGGGGCAAATGCTTTTTCTCTAGTAAAATAGAAAACAAACCCAGATAGAAAGTTTAGAAACATGTCTGGTTTAAATGTTTTTTAAACAAGTGTTCATTTGACAAGAAATCAACAGGAAAATAAAGAGCTAGACAGAGGGCTTTGTTTGTTTTGGTTTCTGGTTTAACTGACAAATGCTCCCACGTGTGCTGCTATGGCAAGTCCAAACAATTTGCACAAGCACATAGTGAGCCCACTGGCTCCTCTCACTTCCGAATTGCACATGGGTGTCATATGTGACACTCTTCTCTTTGGGGTTGGCCAGTCAAGGGGAGGGGTCTGACAAATGAGCTGGGCTAGTAACCTGGAATTCCTTACCTGGAACAGAGGCGAGCTTACCATTGCCTGGATTTGTAGGGTTTCCCACTAGCCCTTTGTCCTCAGTGCTCTCGCCCTTAAGTATTTCATTGTGGTTATGAACTTGATATTTTACACAAGTTCCTTTTCTAGAACTCTCTTTAAAAACACCTTTATTGTTGAAAGTATTACATATGTCCCCCCCCCCCCACATTGACTTCTTCTAGCCTGTCCCTGCCCCCCCACCTCAGGCCTTCACCACCCTATTGTCTGTGTCCCTGGGGTATGCATATATGCATACAAGGTCTTTGGTTGATCTCTTCTCACCCTCACCCTCCCCTGCCTTCCCTCTGAGATTCACAGTTTATTACATGTTTCTATGTCTCTGGATCTATATTGTTCTTCAGTTAATTTTGTTTATTAGTTTATCCACACCCTATACCCTTCACAACATATGTTTTAAATGATAGCTTATTCTTTCAATCTCAGTATCTCAGCAATTTCTAGAAGTGAATTGTTATAGAATTCTAAAACAAATACATTTATCCTTTGTAATTCTCATATCAAATAAGCCACCTTCATGCTTTTAAATAATATGTTCAGAGATATTTTAAACTCTAGTAGGAATTATAATAATGTGTTGTGAGTAGAACAGGAGGTTAGAAGACCCAGTTAGGGGTTTGATAATTCACTGTTAAATCCTCTATCTTACAAAAGACCTATTTGGATAATCTCTCATACAAATGGATATAATAATAGTATTTTAAAACCTAATTGGTTTTATGAGTATCAAACACTATAATGTTTGTTAGAAACTCAGCGCAGTGTTTAACATATAAGAAGCTCTCAATAAATGCTAAATATTGTTTGGTTTGTTTTCACTATCAGCATGTTCACATAAAATTAGTCAATCACCAAAATATATTATTGGAGAGTATTATATCTGTGAAAGTGTAACCGGACAATCAATGGGTCTGGGCTGCCTGTCACTACTTGAGCCAATGAAGCAGAGACAGGGTTGAGTCATATATGAACATTTATCCAATAATGCTGGCAGTATGGGAGAGCAGCAGGTCATCCACAAAGTCAGCTCTGCACTCCACCAGAAGCCAGCTTCTTATATTGGGTAGAAGTGTTGAAATGTACCCTGCGAATCACAGAAGGACGCCTCAAGAAGTCAAATTAAAGAGTCACATTTATTGCAATCCGGGACTATGAGGGGGCCATGCACTCCAAATCTAGCAGTGCCCTCCCCAGGCCCACCGCCAGATTTATAGGCAAAGATCACAAAGGTATCGATTACATCCCACCGTTTGAAATGAGGACCCTGGTTTGCACAAAGCAGTTACAAAAGCGAGATTGAGCCTATTAGTTATCTACAAAGATTAATTATAGTTTTGGGTCTTCGGACCACTGAGTTGACAGAGATATATTATCTGGAACCCTCGGGTCTTGGGATAATTGTGCTGTTCTGGTTCCCTGGTACAGAGGAATGTGCTTTCTAAAATCAGTAAGATCACAATCAATGGGATATTCACATTACAATCAATAAGGCATTCAATCGAATGGGATGATTTATATAATTCAGAAAATCAAAATAACTTTTCTATTGTTAAGCCAAACAGCAGGGTTAGAGTTAAACTACAGTTTCTACCTGAGATGACTGCTACCATAGCGATAAGAATGGGTATGCCAAATGGACAGTCTACAGCAGTGGTTCTCAACCTTCCTAATGCCGCGACCCTTTAATACTTTAATATTTTAATATTTTAATACTTTAATATTGTGGTGACCCCCAACCATAAAATTATTTTCGTTGTTACTTCATAACTGTAATTTTGCTACTGTTATGAATCGTAATGTCAATATCTGATATGCAGGTTGTATTTTCATTGCTACAAATTGAACATAATTAAAGCATAGTGATTAATCACAAAAACAATATGTAATTATATATGTGTTTTCCGATGGTCTTATGCGACCCCTGTGAAAGGGTCGTTCGACCCCCAAAGGGGTCGCCACCCACAGGTTGAGAACCGCTGGTCTACAGGCAATGCAGACCGAGGGGTATGCAAAGACCTGGGGGTATGCAAAGGGCTGGCTGCCTCTGGCTTCTGTAACAAGGTTGTTAATCTTTCCATAATAGGCAGCTCCTGGATGTGGAGGATGGGCCAAATTTCTAGGTGCGCTACCAGGTCCCATGTGCAACTCCCAGCCAGGTTAGAATGTGCTTTCTTTAATCAGAACAAAGCAATCCCAGTTCACAGGGCATGATTAATATTTCTTGTTACAGCTGGTCCCCAATATTCTATTTCTGCCCCTAACAAAAGAATGCTATGCTGAGACCCGCTGAAAAATAATTTTCAAATGTTTTGCCCTTACACATTTGGGTGATGACAGTCTTCTGCTTTGCTTCTCAGAGGAAAACTTTAACTGAATTATCAATATTTTTATCAGATTAAAATAGATTGCCTTTCCTTGGAGAATCTGAAAACAATAGCACTTCTAAACTGACAATTAAAGTCTCAATATATGACACTCCTTTGTAATTTGTCTTAAAAATGCACTAGTTTCTTTTTGTCTCGACATAATTAAATAGCTTTGTTTAATTAAAAGTGGTTTGATTTATACTCTTCAAGGTTGAATAATCATTAACTTGCTATGGTTGTTGACTGATTTATAAATGTGTGATTTTACATTTCAATATGCACCATTATACAGATGGTTGAAGATAACTTCTGTTCTGCAGAAACTCAGGTTTGCTGATTTGCTTCAGGAGAAGGAGTTAAAGGGCAACAATACAGGCAGTTACATTTTCCCAAGCTTCCCATTTCTCTCATCAGTCTTGTCATGCAATTCTTCACTTCCTCAACCCTCAGGAATCATCTTGATTATTTTGATCATTCTTAAAACAGAAATGGCATAAGGAATTCCATTCCTTATACTTTCTCCCAAAGAAATCATTGAATCTTGAGAGAGATTACTCAAGTTGATTATCATAAACTTTTAGTAATATCTGACAATGAGTTTAATTCTTAAATAGCTGAGCAAAAATGGTATCGGAGGTAAATTTTAGGGCAATTTCAGCCTTCCTTTACTCACTATCTGGTTCTGTTCCTGAAAGCATGGCTTTTACTTATCCCATGTCCACTTCTCATCACAACCTCGTGTTGTGAAAAATCAGTCAATATATTTCCTTATCAGGATTGCTTACATAAATTGTTGGCCCAGTGAAAAATAAAAATGTGAGGCAAATTGTTCAAAAATATAGTTATAAGTTATTAAAATATAAAACTTTTTTCTTTCTTCTCTAGTCTCTCTCTGGACTTGACATGGTGTTTTTTTTTAATTTTTTATTTGCTATTTAATATCTTGAGCAAAGAATAAATATTTTGTTATTTTTATAAATGTAATTGTTCATTTTTTTTACTTCTTATGACAGTTTTACTGCAAATATGCCATGTTTTAAAATTCCAGTTTAAAAACATTTAACTAATATGTGGACTCATAGAAATTGCACAATTTGTATTTGTAGCTTATACATGAATATGTATTTCACTTTAAATATCTACACTAATAAAAGAGAAACATGGTAATTGGCGTACGACCGCTACCCTTTTCATTGGCTAATCAGTGAGTATATGCAAATTAACTGTCAGCCAAGATGGCGGCCGGCAGCCAGGCACTGAAGCGAGCACGAGGCTTGCTTGCTGCAGACTCCAACGTTCCCCGCCTCACTTGCCAGCCTCTCAGTTGCAACTCTAAGCAACTATATACTATGTTGCAAATAAGAAGCTAAACAAAACCCCAGAAAAGGGCTTCCATTCAGCCGGGCTCGGACCGCAACATTGTATCTATGTTTTCAGCAGCAAGGCCCCAGAGCTAAAGCTGGCCCAAAAAAAAAAAAAAAAAAAGAGAAGAAAACAAGGAGCGGTTGGAAGCTTTAGTCACTCGCCAGCCGGAAAACAGCCCTCAGCCCCTCACCCAGACTGGCCAGGCACCCCAGTGGGGAACCCCACACTGATCCAGGACACCCTTCAGGGCAAACCAGCCAGCCCCTACCCATGCACCAGGCCTCGATTCTATATAGTAAAAGGGTAATATGCCTCCCAGCACCGGGATCAGCGGAGCAGCAAGGCTCCCAGCACCGGGATCAGCGTGACAGGGGGCAGCGCCCAAACCCCCTGATCGCCCTACGGCTCTGTGTGTGACAGGGGGCGGGGCCACAACCTCCCTATCCGCCCTACTCTGTTCGTGACAGGGGAAGGCACCCCAACCCCCTGATCAGCCCTCCTCTGTGCCTGATAGGGGGGAGCTCCCCAATCCCCTGATTGCCCTGCGGCTCTGTGTTTGACAGGGGGGAGCTCCCCAACCCCCTGATCGACCCAGCTCTGTGTGTGACAGGGTACAGAGCCCCAACCCCCCTGATGGGCCCTGCTCTGTGAGTGACAGGGGGCAGCGCCCCAAACCCCTGATTGGCCCTGCTCTGTGAGTGACAGAGGGCAGCGCCCCAACCCCCTGATCAGCCCTGCTCTGTGCCTGATAGGGGGGAGCTCCCCAATCTCCTAACTGCCCTGGGGCTCTGTGTGTGACAGGGTGCGGCGCCCCAACCACCCCCCCACCACGGGCCCTGCTCTGTGCCTGATAGGGGGGAGCTCCCCAATCTCCTAACTGCCCTGGGGCTCTGTGTGTGACAGGGTGCGGCGCCCCAACCACCCCCCCCCACGGGCCCTGCTCTGTGCCTGATAGGGGGGAGCTCCCCAATCTCCTAACTGCCCTGGGGCTCTGTGTGTGACAGGGTGCGGCGCCCCAACCACCCCCCCACCACGGGCCCTGCTCTGTGCCTGATAGGGGGGAGCTCCCCAATCTCCTAACTGCCCTGGGGCTCTGTGTGTGACAGGGTGCGGCGCTCCAACCCGCCCCCCCCACAGTCCCTGCTCTGTGTGTGACAGGGTAGAGCCATAACCTCCCCATTGGCCCTGCCCTGAGTGTGACAGGGTGCAGCGCCCCAACCCCCTGATCCGCCCTGCTCTGTGTGTGACAGGGGGCGGTGCCCCAACCCCCCAATAGGCCCTACCCTGAGCGTGACTGAGGGTGGCATTGCAACCTCCCGATCCGCCCTGCTCTGTGCATGACGGGGCGGCGCCCCAACTCCCCAATCGGCCCTGCTCTGAGCCTGACCAGGGGCTGCACTTAGGGATTGGGCGTGCCCTCTGCCACCTGGGAGCAGGCCTAAGCCAGCAGGTCGTTATCTCCCGAGGGGTCCCAGACTGGGAGAGGGCACAGGCCGGGCTGGGGGACCCTCCTCCCCCCGCCCCCCAAGTGCACAAATTTTTGTGCACTGGGCCTCTAGTATATATATATTAGAGAGGGATAGAGACATAGAAACATAAATGATGAGAGAGAATCATTGATTGGCTGCCTCCTGCACACCCTCTACTAGGGATTGAGCCCAAACCTGGGCATGTGCCATGACTGGGACATTAATCTTGACCTGATGGTTCATGGGTTAACTCTCAACCACTGAGCATTACTGGCAGGGCTGTATTTCATTTTTAAAAAATTTATTTTATTGATTTTACAGAGAGGAGGAAGGGAGATGGATAGAGAGTTAGAAACATCCATGAGAGAGAAACATCGATCAGCTGCCTCCTGCACCCCCCTCCTGGGGATGTGCCCACAACCAAGGTACATGCCCCTGACCGGAATCGAACCTGGGACCTTTCAGTCCACAGGCTGACACTCTATCCAATGAGCCAAACCGGTTAGGGCTGTATTTCATTTTTGAAAGAACAATGAAAACACTATACTCAAAAATCTTATCTGTTTTTTCTTCTAGTTTTATTGAAATATAATTGGCATACAGTGCTATATAACTTTAAGGTGTACAGCATAATGACTTGACTTATATACATACTAAATGCCCAGTGCATAAAATTTGTGCACTTGGAGGGGGATCCCTCAGCCCAGCCTGCATCCTCTCCCAGTCTGGGAACCCTCGGTGGATGTCCGACTACCACAGTGGTGGTAGAGGCTCCCACCACTGCCGCTGCACTCGCCAGCCTTGAGCCCGGTTTCTGGCTGATCAGTGCTCCCCCTGTGGGAGCACACTGACTGCCAGGGGGCAGCTCCTGCGTTGATCATCTACCCCTGGTGGTCAGTGTGAATCATAGCAACCGGTCTTTCCATCGTTCAGTCTATTTGCATATTAGCCTTTTATTATATAGGATAGTATTGTGAAATAATTACCATAATCAGTTTAGTTAATATTCATCATCTCATGTAGATACAAAAAAATACATAACATTTTTTCCTTGTGATGAGAACTTTCAGGATTTACTTTCTTATCAACTTTCAAATATATCACACAGCACTACAAACTATAGTCATTATGTTATGCATTACAATCACATCTCCAGGACTTACTTATCTTATAACAAAAGATAAGTAACCTTTTGACCACCTTCATCCAATCTAACCATTCTCTCCCACCTCTAGTAACCACAAAGTCTTCATCTTTCTCTGTCTGACTTATTTCACTTAGCATAAAGTCCTCAAGGTCCATTTATGTTGTCACAAAGATAGGATTTCCTTCTTTTTATGGTTGAGTAATATTCCATTATATTCCATATTTTATTTTTATTTAACTTTATTTTTATTGTTGACACTATTACAGATGTCCTCATTTTCCCCTCCTTTGCCCTCTCCCGCTTCCCCTCTGGTTATCACCACACTGTTGTCTGCATCCATGTGTTATGCATATATATTCTTTGGCTCCATGCATTCATTGAAAAACAACTTAGGTTGTTTCCATGCCTTGTGAATAATACAACTATAGACATAGTGTTGGAGACTGAGACCAAACACTATATCTTTTTGACATAGTGTTTTCCGTAACTTTGAATATATTCTCAGAAGTAGAATGGCTGATCGTGGTGGTAGTTGTATTTTTAACTCTGGAGAACCTACATCCTGCTTTCCACAGTGCCTGTACCAATTTACATTTCCCTTAATGGTACACAATGGTTTCTTTTTTTCCTACATCCTGGCCAACAATTGTTACCTCTTTCTTAACTATATTATGTTAGCCATTCTAACGGATATCTCATTATGGTTTTGATTTGCATTTCCCTAATGATTTGTGATGTTGAGCTCCTTTTCATGTATCTGTGATTTTGAGCTCCTTTACATATCATCTTAGGTAAAAATGTCTATTAAGGTCCCTTGCCTATTTTAAAATAGGATTATTTAGGTTTGTGGTTTATTTTGTTTTGTTATTGAGTTGTATGAGTTCTTTACATATTTTGAATATTAACCACTTATCAAATATATGACTTGCAAATATTTTTCCCATTCTGTAGGTTATATTTTCATTTTGCTGATTGCTTCTTTTGCTCTATCTCATCTATTTTTAATTCACACACATTCTATCAACACTTTTCCTTTAGCTTACTGTTGAGTAAGATCATACAAAAAGAAAATAAACTATTGGTTGTCCAATCTTTCCCTTTCATTCTTTAATTTTATTTCAGTATAAGTGATTAGCTAATGTAAGAAAGAAAAATGATTAAGAAAAGTTATGATAGGGTACCTTAGTCATTCAAACTATGTCATTGCTTTCTTTCCAAACCAGAAGCAATATTCTCCTGTTTCCAGTGGAGAAATGGCCTCTGGGGACATGTAATGCCTCCACTGACTCAATCATTGATGTAATGTTTACTTTGTGTTCCTTTTGAGTTGCCTTGAACTCCCAGGAACCATGGGTCTACGGGAATTCTAATTTCATGGGGCATCTCTAATGTTTTATGTGAATGAGGAGGCAAGGGGCAGAAAACAGATCTATTTAACATATCTCTTGTATTCATACACATTCTTGATTGTCCCATCAGATTTCACTTATAAAATGCAACTTAAAAGGTAAAATGGTAAATAATTTCAAGTCAGTGGTAACAGAACATTAAACAAACACGGAGTCCTGAATACAGGGTGCTGTGTATTACACACCCAGGAAGCCAGAGTTTTGTCTCTTATTTATCTTTCATGACTTTGAGCAAATGTTAAAACTCTATGAATCCCCAGAATTACTATTTTTCTTTGTTTCCATATTAATACATACTACTATAAGAGCATGTAGCACATTTTTGATGCCTAAAATATTGAATGAATGATCATAGGAATGGAATAATTAATGAAGTTTTAAAATAAATAAAATATTTTTGACATTATTGACAGTGTGTTATTTCTATTTGTAAAATAAAAGATTTTAAAGTGACTTTAAGTAATATCAAGGTGGTATCAAGTATATTTATGTATTATGGAGTCTTTCCAGTATGCTGAGTCAGAACTTCTCTACAAGGCTCAATAAGCTTGTGCACTATCAACTGGTTGTGCACTATGAACCTTCATGGTCTTTTCTAGACACTTAAAAGCATTATCTTGATAAATTTCCATAATGATCTCTGAAAATATTGTAATGTCACCATTTTCTAGGTGAAATTAAGGGTGACACATAGAAAGTGACTTGTCCAAAGTCACTACAGATACCAAGAGACAACACTTAGACTGAACCTGATTCCAAGTCCAATAGGCATTTCACAAAGTCCAGTGGTTGCTTACGATCTGAACAAATTTTCAGAAAAAAGGAACAAAGAAAAAATTTAACCCAAATAATGTACTTTGCTCTTTTAATTTTTTTTTTCTCTTTTGTTACATAACTCACTACTGAGTCTTGACCCAATTGGATGAATGCAGTCCTGGAGTTGACCTGGCTTTGGCTGGATTGCCTCTCTTTACTTTTTCCCTAAATGTTATTCCTTCTTTGCAGCCCAGTTCAAATCCTCCTCTCCATATAACTTTTCACAAAAATACTAATGATCCCTTTTTTTTTCTCTGACTCATGTTGTAGTTTAGACTGAAATCCATCACTCCGGTTGGCCTTGATTAATTGATTAATCCATAAATACTTTTGAGTACCAACTATAAGCCCAAAACTGTTCCTTGTGCTTGGAGGACGTCATTAAACAAATAGGTAAAAAAATGTCTACCCTTACAGAGCTTATATTATAGAAAGCATGACAAGTTTTTATTTTTCTCTCTTCTCTAATTGCTTTATGTGATGTTTGACACAAGGAGCTTTACTTCTCTATATTTCGAGTTTATTCAAATTAGTACAAATGCTTCTTTATGAGATAATTTGAATTTTAACACAATGCTGAATAGTTAGTAAATATTTGGTTGAGTAATTGGACTTCTGTTAACAGAAAGTTACCCAAATATTTATGGGGAAGGGTGATTTTAAATATTGAATTTGTTCACATAATAATCATTAGTGATAACTATTTTTCATAATAAGCTTTTTAAAGATAATAAATTACATTTTTGAGATTTACACTGGATGTTTTTATTTAAGTCTCACAGCTGTCCATTCTCCCTGACTTATTCCGAATTTACTGGTTACACTTTTGGAGGCTACTTTAGTTGTCTCAGGTTACACGTTTTAAAAATGACAGACCTGGAATTAAAACCCAACTATTTCTAAATCCAGAAGGCATGCTGTTTACCAAAATACTATAATTACTGCCCAACTAGGAAGTAATCAATTTGACTAGGACAGGAGATGAAGCCGGTTGTATACATATCAAACATTTATTCATAAGCCAGCTGAGTAGCATAAATGGCTCATTTTAATTAGTAACTTCATGGACGATAACAACAGCTTTAATAGCTTTCACTCTGTATTCTAGATGAATACTAAATTAACAAGAAAAACAGATACACATACTCATATAACGATACAAATGCTCAGTGAAAAGGCTCCTGAACTTTTCCGTGTCTGTTTAAGTGCACTCAACAGCCTAAAGCTCCAGTCTCCCAGTATGCTGCCATATGTCCCACAGAGGCCGTATAAACGAAGTGTGGCAGTACAGCAAAAGCATAGTGTTAGAAAATGATTGCATGCCTGTGAGTTGTCACTGTTGTGATGTTTCTGCATGTTCAAAATTTAAAAGGTTAGTCTTCAGTGGAAGGAAACTTGACAATGGTGCAGAGAGAGAGGTGGTACAGTGTTTTGAAAACTTGTAAGATCGAAGCCTGTCAGATATACCCAGGTGCAAATCTAATTTCAGCTCTATTTAGTTGTATGACTTTGGCTGAGTGGATGCCATCTCTGAATCTCATTATTCTGGTCATCTAAAAGGAAATAATAATCATGGTCTTTAGGATCATGAACCATCGGTGAAAAGTGCTTGATACTTAATAGGTATTCAGTAAAAGCAGCCACTATTATATGTCCCAACTCACTCATTCTGTCTGGAAGCCCACCCACTTTTCTAACTGGGAAATGTGTTTTCATTCTTCACAGACCAATGGCAATATCTACTCCTTTTTTATCCAGGACCTAATCACGCAGAGAGCGTTAAGTGCTTTCTATGCCTCCATTGGTTGGGATCACATCCGCCCTGACTTGTAATAGCATGTACCACATCATTATTCAGGGGTGCCTGCCTTTCCCATCATCCTCACTAGACTGTCAGCTCTTGAGGGCAGAATCTGTCTGATTCATATTTCTATTTGCAGCTCAGGAAGCCTTAATAAGATGTCTCTTATGTATGAATAAATGAGAAACCTGATACCCAGAGGCCAAGAAGAGGTTCAGGAATTACTCAGGTGGCAGTAGAAAATCCACCTCTTGTCTTTCAATCTTCTGCTTTATTTATTGTCAGGAAACATCACCTTTGGCAAATACCCAAAGAGCAAATTATAGTTAGGAAAGAAAATATAAATAAACAAAATTTTGTGTTCTGCTATCTTAGTAATTATTCTACTCCTGGATTTTAGTTACATAATTTTGGAAGATAATAAATATTTTAAAGCAGCTGGAGGCCAAATGTCAGGTCACTGCTCCAAAGTTGTCACTAGACGTCTGGAGTCCTAGGTTGTCAGTTAATGCCGTGTGTCATACCACACAATGACAGTAATGTCGTGCCTAAAACCAGACCAAACCTCAACTCTGGAAGAATCTGGTGACTTTGGCTTATGTGGTACAAGAGGTTACTCTTAGTTAATTCCTGAATTTTAACTGGAACAACAAGTTAGTTTAGTAAAATTCTGAAGCTCTGGGAAGTCACAGGGTCATAGATCTAGAAGCAATAGTAATATCATCTAGACAAATATGATCATTTTATATCAGAACCCTGAGATGTGTAATAGCTAAGATGTTCAATCACTTACCTAAGGGCAAATCGTGTCAGATAATGTGTCATATCCAGCTTTCACTGGGAACCATGTACTGTGCCAATTGTTTTACAATCATTATCTACTTTAATAACTAAAAAAAACATTATTTTTTCCTAAAGCTAATCCTTATTATACATGGCATTTAACCTGACCTTTATAATGACCCTCAAATGTGGGATACATTATGATTAACAGTATTGATGGAGAATGGGAAGCCAATAAAGGCTGAAACTTTAATTCTGTATCAGAGAAAGTTACCGGTAGAGGCTATGCATGATTCTTTGGGCAGTATTATTATACCCATTTCACTTTCTTATTCAAAGGAACCAAAACTAGTAGGATTTTTTGTTTTTACTGTTTAGTTTATTTATTAATTAATAAAGTTAATTTTTTAAGGAAAACTTTTAGGTTTATAGCAAAATTGAGCAGAAGGCCCAGTGATATATTATACAACCCTTGTCCTAGACATACACAACCTCCCCCAATATCAACATCCTTCACCAGAGTCATATGTTTGTTACAATTGATGAGCTACATTGACACATCATAATCACCAAAAATCTATAGTTTACATAGAGTTTATTCACTTTTTTGTTAATCCTCACCAGAGGATATATTTTTCATTGATTTTTAAAATGAGTGGCAGGGAAGGAGAGAGGGTAGG
>NW_005353538.1:10069075-10081577 GCF_000412655.1 Myotis brandtii | reverse complement strand
GGGAAGGGAAAGAGAGACAGAAACAGAGATGTGAGAGAGACATATCTGTTGGTTGCCTCCTGCATGCACCCAGACTGGGCCAGGGATCAAACCTGCAACCCAAGTACAGGCCTTTGACCGGGAATCGACCCCGTGACCCTTCAGTGCTTGGGCTGATGCTCTAATCACCGAGGAACACCAGCCAGGGCATTAGTGTTCATTCTTTTTTACATTCTGTGGGTTTTGACAAATGTCTAATGGAATGTATCCACCATTGTGGTTATAATACAGTTCAGTTTCATGCCTTAGAATTCCTCTGTGTTGCGCCTACTCATTCCTCCCTCCTCCTCAGCCCCAGGCAATCACTTATTTTACTGTCTTACTTGTCTCCATAGGTTTACCTTTTCCAGAATCTCATATAGTTGAAATTGTACAGGATGCAGCCTTTTTAGAGTGGCGTCTTTCACTTATTCATATGCATTTAAATTTCCTCTATGTCTTTTTATGGCTTGAGAGTTTATTTCTTTTTAGGTCTGGACAATCCATTGCCTGGATCTACCACAGTTTATGTATCTATTTACCAACGAAAAACATAGTGATGGCTTCCTCATTTTGGTAGCTACAATCAATGTTGCTATAAACATCCATGTGCAGGTTTCTGTGTGAACATGGCTTTCAATTCATTTGGGTAAATACTGAGGAATGATATCGCTGGATAATATGGTAAAAGTATGTATAGCTTTGTAAGAAATTGCCAAACTGTTTTACAAAGTGGCTGCACCATTTCGCATTCCTACCAGCAATGGATGAGAGTCCTTATTGCTCCACGCTGTGGGCAGCATTCAGTGTTGTCAGTGTTTTGCATTTCAGCCATTCTAACAGGTGTTGTAGCCGTGTCCCATTTTAATTTACAATTCCCAAAAGACATACAATGTTGAACATCTTTCTATATGCAGACTTCTATCTGCATATCTTCTTTGGTGAATGAATATTTAGGTCTTTGGCCTATGTTTTAATTAGGTGGTTTATTTTTTAATGTTGAATTTTAAGTGTTCTTTGAATATTTTAAATAGCAACCTTTTATCAGATGTCTTTTGCAAATATTTTTCTCTGTCTCTGACATTGTTTTTTCACATAGCAGAACTTTTTAATTTTAATGAAATATGCCTTATCGTGTGCTTTCATAGATCATTCCCTTGATGTCATATTTATAAAGTGTCTTGCTCAACGTCGATTTCTCTGATGTTATCTTCTGGGGGTTTTACTGTTTTGCATATTTATTTAGGTCTTTTGATGCATTTTGAGTTAATCTTTATGAAAGCTGTAAAGTCTGTGTCTAGATTAATTATCTTGCACATAGCACCATTTGTTGTAAAGATCATATTTGCTCCATTTTACAGGGATGCCTTTATTGCACTTTGTCTTATTACACTTTACAAATGTGTCTTTTACAAATGAAAGGGAGGGCCCTCCACGAGCAAAAGATTAAACTTGCCTTGTTGCAATATTTGCTTTATTGTGGTGACCTGGAACTGAACTTGTAATATATAGGAGACATGCCTATATTATCTTTACTTCTTTGTCAAAGATCAGTTGATTATATTTATTTCTCAGCTCTCTATTCTGGTCCTTTGATCTATTTGTCTATTGTTATATAAACTTTAGGGTCAGTTTATTGATAGTCACAAAATAACTTACTTGAATTTTTATTGGAATGCATAGATCAAGTTAGCATAATTAGGTTTTAAAGATAAGTTTCTGTTAGAATTATTACTTACTATTTGGAAATGAGATATACAGATACATGAGAATTCTTTAACAATTAGATAAAAGAGCAGTGAAATTACTTTTAAAAAGATGTTCTTTTCAGTGAAACTATTTGAAAATAAGATTGCATACTAGAAAGCTTCATGTGATGAATTGATTCTAGTTACACCGGCTGGGGTAAAAACAAGACTACAGGCATTCCGTGTAAAAGAAATAAATGTATGAGTATTCACGCTATTAATAACTGCCTGCTACCCTGTGGCTTCATGGCTTCTGTCAAGTCTCATTCATAACACCCACAATGCTTGGAATATGTGAAGGAAACTAGATTAAGGAAAAAAAGGAAAGCCTTTGGGTGAGAATTAGTAGTGATGCTCATTTGGCTTAAAGACAAGTGCATTTGCTAGAAATTTTATTTCAAACCCTAGTGTTTATTTTACATTTATGTTGTTTAAGTTCAAATTAAAGATGTTCACAAGTTAAGCAGTGAAAGACGCTAAGAGATTGTGGTTCCAGTTTCCCAAGATCCTTTAGGCTATAAATGCAGAGGAAATATGGCTCTCCCTTGGAGTACACTTCAAAAAGGATATGTTCTGCCCGACTGGCATAGCTCAGTGGTTGAGCATCAACCTATGAACCAGGAGGTCACAGTTCATTTCCCAGTCAGGACACATGCCTGGGTTGCAGGCTTGACCTCTAGTAGGGGGTGTGCAGGAGGCTGCCAACCAATGATTCTCTCTCATCATTGTTGTTTCTCAATCTCTCTCTCTCCCTCTCCCTTCCTCTTTGAAATCAATATATATATATATATTTAAAAGGATATGTTCTTTCTGCTCCTGCATAAACATCTATCTGATAGCTATGATTAGAAGAGGTTCATGTTCTAGTCTAGATTGCAATTTTGTTATATGTATATATATATATATATAAACTGTGCATACATGTCCTATCATATTATTTTATGTAAATTTTAAAAATATATTTTATTGATTTTTTACAGAGAGGAAGGGAGAGGGATAGAGAGTTAGAAACATCGTTATAGAGAAACACTGATCAGCTGTCTCCTTCACACTCCCTACTGGGTATGTGCCCGCAACCAAGGTACATGCCCTTGACCGGAATCGAACCTGGGACCCTTGAGTCCGCAAGCCGATGCTCTATCCACTGAGCCAAACCAGTTAGGGCCTATGTAAATTTTTAACTGTACTAGTACAGAATTTAGGATGAGCCATAAGGCAAATACAACTAGTAAAATTGAGTTAAATTCTGAGAAAAACAACTAGAATATTTGCTTTGGGCAGCAGATTTGTCACATAGAAATAACATGAGAATTACTGATATTTTTATTAAAGCTTTAAAAAAAATCTTTATTGTTGAAAATGTTACATTTGTTCCCTTTTGTCTCCCATTGACTCCTTATAACCCGTCCCTGCCCTCCACCCTAGGCCTCCAACACCCTAATGTCTGTGTCCATGAGTAATACATATACGTATACAAGTTTTTTGGTTAATCTCTTCCCTTTTAAAGCTTTTTAACCTATTTGACATTTTAAATAATTCATCGTGTTTGAATAAACATACATTAAAAATTTTAATGTTTTTCTCCACCATAATAGTATTTCTTAAACATCTTCTGATATATCAGCAACTCAGTTTGCAGATCACAAATGTAAACTGCTTTTCTGCTTCTCATTTTATTTGAAGAATATTAAATTGCATTCTATGTTGGACGTTGCCTTTTCAAGATATAAGAGAAATAAAACATAATTAATTTATTAAATATTCTGAGATTTATTTTTTTATTTATGTTTTATTTATTACCAAAACATATACTTTATTGAATGCTTATTTGCCAAGCATTGAGCAAGGTGTTGGGGATGCAGAAATCAGTCATAAGTGGGCCTGAAAATGAAAAGGTCTGATTCCTCATCTTGACTGTTATTAAAATAATTGTAACACTAGATAAAGTGCTTGATCTTAAGCTTCTATTTCCAAATATGTGCAAAGAAAGGGCATGATTGAATTACCATATCCACAGAATTGCTTTGAAGATTAAAGAAGATTATGTTTCAGTTATGGGGTACATGCCACTGGCTTTGGCATTAAGTGTTACAGGATTTACCTTGAGAGGAAAGAAAAAGAGGATAGCACAGAGAATAATTATAGGTGAATAGATGAAGGGCAAGTAGAGATAAGAAACAGCAAGTTCATTGAGAGTAGTAAATAGGGCTAAAATTAGAACAAGTCTTGAACAGAAAAATGGAGAAGTAAAACTGAAACATAAAACTAAAGACGAATGGTGGAGGAAGCACTGAATAAATGCTCTGGTGTAACTCATAAGGTTCAAGGTAAATAATTATAGGCTAGTATTTTTCAGGGATGGTAAGACATCACATTTTAAATATATATATATATTGATTTCAGAGAGGAAGGGAGAGGGAAAAAGAGATAGAAACATCAATGATGAGAGAGAATCATTGATCGGATGCCTCCTGTATGTCCCCCACTGGGGATTGAGCCTGCAACCCAACCAAGCATGTGACCTTAACCAGAATCAAACCTAGGACCCTTCAGTCTGCAGGCTGATGTTCTATCCACTGAGCCAAATCAGCTAGAGCAACACATCACATTTTTAACAAAATTCATATCTTATAATTATTTTTTATTCTTTTTTCCCCTTTTTTTTCTTTTTCTTATAATTATTTGATGATTTTGCATGTAAAATTTATCTCTTTTCAGCATCTAACCAGCGGTTAATACTGTCAGAGTTGATATTATAGATACTTATCTTTGTATCAAATCATCTTGTCTAATAAAGAGGGAATATGCTAATTGACCCTCACACTGTTGCAAAGATGGCGACGCCCACAGCCAATAAGGAGGGAATATGCTAATTGACTGCCACACACTCAAAGATGGCGGTGCCCAAAGCTACAAGATGGCAGTGCCCAGTCCCCTCAGCTCCACGTTCCTGCCTCTGGAGTCCCCCAGTCCCCCAGGGCCGGCACTAAGTGTAGGCAAGCTACGGATGGCTTCTGCCTTGCTGATGACAGAGGCGCAGGTAACCAGGGCCAGCTGAGGCTTGCGCTGCCAGCAGTGGCAGCAGCAGAGGTGTGATGGGGCATTGCCTTCCCCTGATCGTCGGGTCACCTCCTGCCCCTGAGGGTTCCCAAACTGTGAGAGGGGGCAGGCCAGGCTGAGGGACGCCCCCCTCCAGTGCATGAATTTTCATTCACTGGGCCTCTAGTAAAGAATAATCTAGATTATTTTGCTGCTGTAGTTTGAGAGTTGCATGCCTGCCCTGGGACTTGGTTTCCACAGAAGATAACCAAATAAGTCAATAGTCCCTCTACATATGTGACATCCTAAGGAAACATCTCTGCTTCATGGAAAGCAAGTTGTATGAGGTGTGAGGAGGACAGTTCAATGTAAGAAGAACATGTGATTAAAATATCTGGGTTCAATTTCGGAATATTCTTTGAAAAAATTATTTTAAGCCAATATAAATAAAAAGTACTATTAGTATTAAATTTAGGGGTCATGAAAGTAATGAATAGCAATTACTTCACATAACTGGGCTGGATCCCTTTCTCCATTCTGAATCTCTTTTTGTTTTGTCATTAAACATTCCACATCACTGTGTTTATTCAATTGCACAATCAATCAATAGCATCCAAAGCTTTCACCTACCTTGATATTTCTTAAATCAATTTTTATTGAACAATCATAAAACTACAAAATAAACATTTTCTGGACTTGTTTTATATGGATATGAGGATCTAAAAGGGAAATAAATAAATAAATATATTTATATATATATACTAGAGGCCCAGGGCACGAAATTTGTGCACTGGTAGGGTCCCTAGTGGCTGGCGGCCGCCGGCTGGGGCCTCCCTCCCTTCCCCCGACTGGCCCCACCACCCTAGTTGAACTCCCAGATAACTCCCGATGGAGGGGACAATTTGCATACTACACTTTTATTATATAGGATGTTTCAGGCCCATTTTATTGTAAAGAAAGTGTGAAGATATTTAATAATCACAAAATCCACCAGTTATACCATATACCACTATCCAGAAGTTTTCAGCCTACTAAAATGTTACAATTATCTTAAAGGTACAACTGAAATGGCATCTTGGTGATCATGCCTTGGGGAACTGGGATGAATGATGGTTACTTCTATGTGATAGTTAGAATACATGGTTGAAGGAACCAAGGAGAACTGTAAGTGCCATTTCTCATCATCATTCTCAGGGACCAACTTGGAGATTTTTGCTTCTCATTCCCACAGTTCTGGGCTCCCTGGAGTATAATTTCTGGTTCTCATATGAATGGACAGATACAACTAGGGTTCCATTAAACCTAAACTATGACTACCACATGTTTATTTTATATTCATTAAACTAATAGCCAAGTAATTCAGTCAATATGCTGGTTTAATTGACCTTGCATGATGGTAAATTTTATGTCAACTTGACTGGGGCATAGGTTGCCCAGATATTTGGTCAAACATTACCGTGGGTATGTCTGTGAGGACATTTTGGGTGAGATTAACATTTGAACCAGTAGATTGTGTAAAGCAGAATGCCCTCTCTCTGGCAGGGGTGAACCTCATCTAATCAGTTGAACCTGACTGTAACACAAAGGCTGACCTCCCCACAAAGAAGAGGGAACTCCTCCTACCTGACTCCTTGAATTGGTCTTTTCCTGCCTTTGAACTTGAGCTGAAGCCCTGACTCTTCCAGGGTCATGAGCCTGCTGGCATTTGGACTGGGGACTTATACCATCTGCTCTCCTGGTTCCCAGGCTTTCCGACTCACACTGAAGATATACCATTGGCTCTTCCTAGTCCCTAGCTTGCTGGCTACAGATATCCCAATCATTTCTATTTTTCTGAAGAACTCTGACGAATGCAGTCTGATTATCATGACCACTCAGGACAAAACATGCCTGGATCTCAAGGCCCTCACCTTGGTCTTTCTATGCCAGCATTAAACTTGATTGAAAGTAACCTAATTTAAAAAAATGAGTTCTGCCTCAGGGTATTGAGAATCCTCTTTTATTTTAAACCTTTTTTGTTTGTTTGTTTGTTTAGAAATTGTGACTGGCCAGTCTATCTTTAAAAATTAGTTACAGGACAGAGTGAAAATAACGTGCAAAACCAGTGAGTCCTTCAAGGAGAAACTTGTAGCAAATGCTATTTGTGTGCTATCCACATCCCTTCAAAACTTACCTGTGTGTGCCTAATGCTTATTTACTGCCATTCTCTCCTGGGAGATAATTGTTTTCTAGCCAAGAAAGCCTGCTTCTCCCCAACTCCTTGTAGTTTTGGTAAAACAGTCTATTCTGGTACCCCTCAATGCAACCCCCAACCACAAGGTGGAACTCATTACACAGGGTGGGGGATGCTTTATTTCCCTAACAAATAGACTGATCTAAGAATAGGGCCCACACAGTCAGATTATTGCCAAATGTGTGATACATAGGCCCTGGTAGAAGGGGGAAATAAAGAGAGAAGAGAAAAAAGAGAGAGGAAAAACAGACTGATAACTGGCTATTGTCACTCAGTGGTGCAGGGGTGGGCAAATTTTTTGACTCGAGGGCCACAATGGGTTCTTAAACTGGACCGGAGGGCCGGAAAAAAAGCATGGATGGAGTGTTTGTGTGAACTAATATAAATTTAAAGTAAACATCATTACATAAAAGGGTCCGGCTTTTTTTTTTTTTTTTTTAGTTTTATTCATTTCAAATGGGCCGGATCCGGCCCGCGGGCCGTAGTTTGCCCACGGCTGGGTTAGAGTGTGGTTTATGCACCAAAGAATTGGGGGTTCAGTTCATGGACAAGGACATGTAACTGGGTTGCAGGTTTGATCCCCAGACCTGTTGGATTGACAAAAACAAACAAGAAATCTGAGTCTGATAGCACCCTTTGATAACTTGAAATTAGTTGTATGCAGAAAATACTTTATATATCTTCATTTATTTGAGTTTTGTTTCTGTCAGTTCTATCTGGGAAAAATCATGGTTTATATAAAAAGTGAGACATGGTAGATTAATGACTCAGAGTGGACAGCCTACAGGGACAGATGGAAGAGTCTCTGCTTTACCCTTTACCTGTTTTTTTAAAATATATTTTTTATTGATTTCAGAAAAGAAGGAAAAGAGAGAGAGAGATAGAAACATCAATGATGAGAGAGAATCAAGAAAAAAAATACAAAATTTTCAAGTGACTTAAAGTTTTGTTTATATTTTAAATTTATCTCTCAATTTTCTTAACTTTTACTGTTAGGTAGGTGCTCAGAGTTGCATTTATTATATTCCATAGTTCATTTCACATTATCATTAGTCTTTTCAAATATTTGTTTTATTATATGATTTATTTCTCCTTTATCTTTAATTGCTCCCACAGCATAGTTACTCATTTTAATGTGTTGATATATCTCCTTATACAAATAAAAAATAATTATTTATTTTTAAATACATGTGAAAATATTTTATCTACATGTGCCTAATTAGTTTACTTACTTAAATAATGATACAAGTGGTATTTTGTGTTATAAATCTCACTATGTTTTCTTTTTTTAATCTACCTAATGGCTTAAAAAGATCACTTGTACTGCCATCTGAATATCTAGTTCAAGTTTTCTCAATATTGATGCACATTCCATTATTTAGTCTCTTAATGATGCATCCAACACCATACCATCAGGAAAAATACCAGAAAGCAGAGCCATGTACGTGCTGTCTTATGAGCCTGAGAGTATCTCTGGTGTAACATCCTATATAATAAAAGCCTAGGTGGCGTCACGCCCTGGTGTGATGCTCTCACATAATGTCATCACAAGATGGCCACCACAAGATGACCATGCACACAGTGGAGGCAGGGCCTGGTGGCTGCTCTGCGTGGTGAGGCCTGGGGGTCCCGCGGCTCTGTGTGGCATGGAGGAGGTCAGTCCCGGCGGAGGAGGTGGATCATCAGGCCGGCAGGGGAGGGCAGTTGGGGGCAATCAGGTCGGCAAGGGAGCAGTTAGGCATCAATCAGGCCAGCAGGGGAGCGGTTAGGGGATGATCAGGCTGGCAGGCAGCAGCGGTTATAAGCCAGCGGTCCCAGATTGTGAGAGGGATGTCCAACTGCCGGTGCAAGATTCGGCCTAAACCAGCAGTTGGACATCCCCTGAGGTGTCCCAGATTGGAGAGGGTGCAGGCTGGGTTGAGGGACAATCCCCCCACCATGCACAGATTTTGTGCACCGGGCCTCTAGTAGATATATATATTATTTCTGTGGACAATAGAATAAACTAAAATGTGGCTTACAAGTAAATACATGTGATACACTTGCATTATTTTAAAACTGAAGAGAGAAAATATATACCTATGTACATTGTGTGTGTATGTGTGCGTGTGCGTGTGTGTGTGTGTGTGTGTGTGTGTATGATTTGTTATCAAAATAGCAATAGTGGTTATCTATGGATGAAAGAACTACCAGTGCCTATTTTGTTTGCTTATCAGTATTTATATTTTTGCAACATAGGCATAAATGCTTTCTGTAATTCAAATTGTTAAAAGACCAATATAAATAGACTCACCTCCTTTAATAATTTGCACTAATTCCATTCTATATAAAGCACTGTATGACTTTGAGTTTCCATAGCATCTACATTTAAAATATATTGTGGTTATTTCAAGTTGTATGTTTTGCTTTTCCATTAAGTACCAGTTAAAGCCCTAATTCTTAAATATCATTTGTGTTTCTAGAAAAGATTACTAGAAATATCCACTAGATTTTACCAACACAACTGTAAATAGACAGACCAATATTCTGATATATGCACCAGCCTTTTGTGAAGTGGGTGTCAAAGGTCAGGTGCCCTGTTTACAAACTCCATTTGTAGACTGGCAAACACAGGGACAAGGTCCCAAGTGCTACCAAGACAATGCCATTTTTTGAGACTCAGTCTGATTAGTATCACTTTTTATAATGTTTTTCGATTTGATGTTTAAAAACATAATTTTAAAACTTGTGCTTTTCTCATGATTTTAAAATATATTTATATTGATTTCAGAGAGGAAAGGAGAGGGAGAGAGATAGAAACATCAGTGAGAGAGAATTATTGAATGTCTGTCTCCTGCATGCCCCATACTGAGGATGGAGCCTGGGAATTGTACTATGATCTTCTGGTTCATAGGTCTATGCTCAACCATTGAGCCAAAATTGGCCAGGCTTCTTTCTTATTATTAACTTTGGATAGAGGTAGTACATATGAGCAGTGGTTAGGACATGCACATACCTTATAAGAAGTAGAAAACATCCTGTGTACATTAGATAAAATGATTATGATTTTCCTATACTTTTCGATATTATAGTAGAATTGGAAACAGAAATAGACTCAAAGCAAAAGATCATCTTTATGATTATTGTAATGTAGGCTTGTGTTCTTTATAGAGAAAGTTATTTCACATAATCAACAAACCAGAACAAAATATAAATGGTTGAGAAAATAAGATTTTTCTTTAAAAACAAACATTTTTAATTAAATAATAAATGTAGTTGGTATAACCTATATTTTTTATTGGGAAAATATTCTAGTCTATTGAACTAATTCTAGAAGTATTTTTTGCCAGCTACTAGGCAAGACACCCAATAAAATGACATTAAACTTTTACAAGTACTATATAGATTTTTTTTTACCATTTAATCATTTTTATTTTATAAAACACCATTTGTATAACACATTATTGTGTTAACTTAATGGCATTCACAAGTATATAATAAAGTAGTAAACTAGAATACTAATAAAAAATTAGGCCTCTGTTTGGCATGTGTCTGTATTTGAGATGCTTTCAAAATAACAGCCACAGACCTCTTTTTGTAAAATTGTCTTAAAGCTCCTGCATCCTTTAAAATTTCGGTATTATTATTTTCAATTTATCATCTAGACATAAAAATAGGCACTCCAGAGGAAGTCAGGGGCATTTTGACATATGTTCTTATTTTCCCAAGAAGATGCTAATGCAACCTTCATAAGCACCATAGACCCAACACTATAGATTAGATAAGTCTCAGAAAAGGGCTATATTAGTAACATATATTTTTAACTCTCACAAACTCTGCACAAAATGATCCCCTGTGGTCACAAAATTTGCCAGCTTTGTTTCTTAGCTTAGAAAACAATACTAAACGAGTGACCTAACATTGAATTCTGAACTATTAAATGTATTTTTCAGACAATGAATGTGTGATGTCAATGAACATGCAAGAGATTGGACAACTTGATTAAAATGCCTATGGCTAGAATATAAAATAAATAGCATATCAATTATATTTAAAACTATAATGTAGCCCTGGCCAGTGTGGCTCAGTGGATAGAGCATCGGGTTGGGGACTGAAGGGTGATTCTGTCTCATCATGGATGTTTCTCTCTCTCTCTCTCTCTCTCTCTCTCTCTCTCTCTCTCTCCCCCTTCCTCTCTGAAATCAATAAAAGTATATTTAAAAATATATATATAAAAAAAAACAACTATAATGTAAAAGTGGTAAATTATTTGCCATTAAAATGGGAGGAGGAAGTGAGGGGAGGGAGAATCAGTAAGAGAAATATGGGGATGTCTGTAACACTATCAACAATAAAAAAATATTTAAAAGTGAAAAATAATAAAGCATAAAAATACATTAAGATAAAATAAATAAGCACTTTTTAGCACTTGCATTTCTATACTCATTAATTGGTTATTACATTACCCAATATCCACCATTTTCTTCTTAGAAATTCATAATGACAACATCCCACTTAAGGGAGAAGGACTGCATACCATCTGAAAACATGTCAGAAATATTGGTAGATACTGATTTTGTATGTTTTAGAACACAATGTAAGGCAAAAAAACAAAACAAAAACTACTGTGTGTGGATTTATGGTTTCCACTTATCTATTCTTAATCACTGTTATGTAATAAAGATATGTTATGTTAATCTATATTAACTTTTCCTCACCTTTAGGTATAAAAGAGTTATACTCCCTAGTCGTAGACATATGACTAATTGGACTCATGTGTTGTGAGTGGAAGTGGCAGGGGTCATTGTGGCCTGAAGCATTTAAATGTTAATACTCAACCCTCCAACTATCTCCTCTTCTGCCACAGAAAAGATAAAGGGAGGTGTTAGAATGGAGATAGTGAGAGACCAAAGCATCATGGATTGCTGAGCCACTGCATGGAGGACAGAGCTCTTAGTCTCCTGCAGCCATGGTGACCAGAACTTGTGAAATAAAAACTTCTATTGTGCTAAGCGGCTGAAACTCTTGTTCTTACTCCGGCAACATAGGCTCATAACCCTGGCTTATGCGATGTCTTTGCCTTTTTATAAATGTTGACAATGAATTGAGTACTTAGAAAATTATTTAAAAAGAGAAAGGAGATGGCAAATGCATTGGACCTCACATAGAAAGTGGACATATACACATAAAAAAAAGGAAGAAAAAAAAAAGACTGAACAGTTTGTATAGTTGAAGAAACCATTAAGTGCTGTTTTTTGGAAGGAAAAAAAATCCTTGTTTTTCCAATTTGTTCTGTTTTGACACCTATAATTGCTTTCACCATTCTGGATTCATTCATGAAAATTATAATTAGACTAGAGGCCCAGTGCACGGAATTCATACACTCGGTGCGGGGGTCCCCTCAGCCTGGCCTGCACCCTCTTGCAGTCCAGGAGCCCTTGGGGGATGTCCGACTGATGGCTTAGGCCTGCCCCCCCCCCCCCCG
>NW_005353538.1:10049667-10069053 GCF_000412655.1 Myotis brandtii | reverse complement strand
AGAGAGCCTAAGCCAGCAGTCGGACATCCTTCGCACTGACACGGAGGCGGGAGAGGCTCCCACCACTGCCTCTCCACTTGCCAGCCATGAGCCCAGCTTCTGGATGAGCAGTGCTCCCCCTGTGGGAGTGCACTGACCACCAGGGGGAAGCTCCTGCATTGAGTGGGATTGGACCAAAACAGGCTATCCAACATCCCCCGAGGGATCCCAGATTGCAAGAGGGTGCAGGCCAGGCCGAGGGACCCCCACTGGTGCACAATCACAGGGCCAGGGAGGAATGTGGCAGGTTGGCCAGCCAGGGAGGGACTGCAGGAGGGCATGTCCAGCCCATCTCGCTCAGTCCCAATCAGCTGGACCCCAGCAGCAAGCTAACCTACCAGTCGGAGCATCTGCCCCCTGGTGGTCGCTGTGTCTCTTGTTGGAGCAAATGCAGAATTGGTTTTTCTTCTTCATATATGAGACTCCTCTTTATGCACTAATGGGAAAGCTTCAGGATCTGGGTATACATAGAGGGCAGATTTTGGTTTACTAAAGAACATGGTTCAAAGTGCTCCTCTTATTATAGTTGGTAGTTTTATTGTATTGATTTTACTTGAAATAAAGTAGATTGGAAAACTGGGCAAAGTTCAGAAAGATCTAGAGTAAAAGAAACATAACTTCTCTTTGTGTCAACCTCAGGCAAGGCGAGCAAGGCAGATCAAAGAACCGCTTTAATGATTCACTGAAGCTAAAGTTCAAATAAAAGGGCAGCAGCCACCTGGAAAAGCAATTGCAAGTGAGGCATATGCTTTTCTGAGAAAAGGTCTTTAGGAAGAATATGCATCTAAGAGAAAGAGATTACCCAACAGCACATGTCAGCAGAGTGATTCTAAGAGGAACCAAAGCAAAGTCAGTGCTTAAGCAAACACATGGGTCCTACAACTGCAGAAGACCTTTGTTCTGAATCATAGCACTGCTGTGATCTTGGGCTAAATCTCAATTTTGAGGAGGCATTAGTCTTCTCAGCTGTAGAATGAGTTGGCTGTGAGATCTCAACTTTGGATTCTGTTTGTTTAACATAATTCATCTACTCACAGGTGTGCTGGAAAAGCCTAGATCTTACATAGCTGAGTAAGAGAGTCCCTGCCCTCAGGTAGCTCGCAGGCCCAGAGCTGCCCAGAGCTCAGCACCCATCGTCATGGTGAGGAATCTATATGTGATACTCTGCTTGTGGATTGAAATACATGTTGCCTAGGAGAGTGGGAGACATCCTCTTCTAAGGTAAAAGACCTCTCCTAGTTACTCACAACCTAAAGGACAGATGGACCTTTAATGAACTTAACGCTCACATAAGCATTAAATCACAGGTGAAAAATTACAACTAATTAAGCACATAACCCTTAGGATGCTCTTGTTCTGCCAAACTTGCTCAGAGAGAGAAGCAGAACCTAAACAGTACAGTAAATTAATTGGATGGAGAAGTCCTTGTTTCTGAATCTAGCTAATAATGATAATTTAATTTAATGACCAGCTGTGTGACCTTGGGAAGCTCAAGCTCTTCGGACTCCAGGCCTCTCATCAAGTGTAAAACAAAGAGATGTGGTCATGGACAAGGTGATCACTAAGGCCCTATTAGCTTAAAGATGTCATTGTTTCTAAAGTAGCTTTACACACTAAATGAGGAATAGAGTGGAAGCTAATTAAAATTGAGAAAAAAATAGGAAGCATCTTTGATTTTAACAAGGATTGCCTATGTGAATGTTCTAGGTACAACCTTTCAAAAGCATAAAATGCACATTAGGGATAAAATCCAAACTTTTCTTCAATGAAATGTGGAGACCAAAAAAAAAAATGAGGGGAAGGGTGATATAGATTTTTAATGAAGATTAAATTGTACTTAATGCTAGTAACAGTGAGGTCGGGTATGGCCTTCATACCAACATAACTTTCCTGTGTTCCCTTCTTGCTGGTATGCAGTTAGCACTGCACAAGTCGCAGGCCAATCCCAATAAATTATATTCTTCTTAAAAAGTTTCTACTCATATACAAAATAAATGCAGGTGAACATCTCTTCTTTAGGGACAAGCATTACTAAATAGAATTAATTTTTCCCTTTCTGTGGAGGAGGTAAAAATAAAGTGAAATACAAATCTTTCCTGTGAGGTCTGTGACACTAGAGGTGTAAGAGAGGCCTTCCCTCACAGGTGAATCCCTTCATGGCCTTGTTCACTTATAGACATCAAGAAATTTAATGCTTTTCTTAGGAATTCACTCCCAAATTTCTGGGCTCATTTTCATATAACTAAAAAGCAAATACATATAATTTAGAAAAATTATGTTTTGATATAAAATATCAAAACATAATTTGGGCATACTTTTTGTTTAAATACATCGCAAACCATATAGAAGGTACCATGTTTTCTCTTGCTCTAAAAAATATCTGCTATGACTGGCAAGCATCTTGTACATTGCCTGATTATACCTGTCTAACTAGGGAAAACTGGCTTGCAAATGCTTATACAGCCTGATAGGATCCTGACCAGCTTCCAGATTATCTATTACTCTTACGTTTGCTAAAGTGCACACCATTTCTGGGAATTGCTCCCCCCAACCCCCCACTCCCAACCCTCACGTACACTTATAATGGGAGTCAACTGTAAAAAACAGCAATATTTCAGGGAACAATGATTGTCTTTATTTTGGTTTCACTGTATGGACATCATTTTTGGAGTGGGGATTATGAGAAATCTATGGCCATTTTTATAAAAACTTTTAAGACCCTTCAAAACAAAATGTACTAAAAAACTAGAAGTTCTCTATCCACATTCTAGGTGACAGGAGACTCATCGTTTCCCTGGGGAGAAAACTGTCATCCCTCTGGGCACTTTAAATAGGTGAATGAATGTATTACAGGTCAGTCCACTGACTATTGACAGCATGTTGTCATATCAGGGTTTTCAATGGGGCTTTCCCCAAAGACTTAGAAAAGAGGACATTACATTACCTTAGTGGATCAAAATAGATATATGTAAAAAGAAAATCTTGAAAAAGGAGGATGGGTTTAAGAACTGCATATGAACTATTTGTAATTGAATTTATTGTTGCAATAATAGTAATAGATACCTAGCTGGCTTGGCTCAGTGGTTAGAGCATCGGCCTGTGGACTGAAGGGTTATGGATTTGATTCTGGTCAAGGGCATGTACCTCAGTTGTGGGCTTTGTCCCTGCCTCCAGTTCAGGTGTGTGCAGGAGGCATCCAACCAATGTGTCTCTCGCATCAAAGTTTCTCTCTGTCTCTCCCCCTCCCTTCCATTCTTTCTCTCTCTCTCTCAAAAAAAAAAACCACAAAAAAAAACCAAAAAAAAAACTCTGTCTCTCCCCCTCCCTTCCATTCTTTCTCTCTCTGTCAAAAAAAAAAAAAATCAGTGGAAAAAAGATCCTTGGGTGAGGATTAACAACAACAAAATAGCGAGTCAGGTTCTGGGGCCAGGCAGAAAAGTGCAGATCTCAGCCCAGGCATATAGTGGCTGATTATCTTGCAGGGGTGGGGGTCGGGGAGAATAGTGTGAAAAATATTGTCTGACACTCAAAAAACGGAGAGTCAAATAGGGTTGCTGAAGGCCCTCCAAACACTCTCACAGGGGGAAAAGGCCTTAGTCTATGAAATGTGATTTCCCCCCCATCGGCAAGACTATGTCAATCAAGTTAAAACCTCTTGACTCTGACCCTGCTATCCCCACTCAAACTTCTAAACTTGATTGGGTGCCTTTATAGATCTACCTGTAGGAAGAGATGACCTGCTCATAGTTATGTTAGTATACAGGCCCACATCAACCTTATTTTCCATTATAAACTAGTCAGTTAACTTGGTGTTTATGTACTAGTTTTGTAAGTTTGATCGATGTCAGGGGTGGGGCAGGGGCATGGGGGAACATGTTTCTGAGAAGCTGAGGTCTCCTTGGTGTGCTGTTCCCAGCAGGATTCTCAGTTTTCCCATGGCAATGGGTGCCACCCAGCCAGGGCCCTTTGAGAAGCAACCAACCCTTTGGATGCCTCCTGCATGGCTAACCAACCTACTTTTCCCACGGATCCTCTCTCTAGCTCCACCTTCACCCTCATGTACCAGCCAGGCTGAGGGACCTGTGGTGTGAGCATCCATGGTCTATGTCAGCTCAGGCCCTCACATGCATTCCTCTGACATATATGGGCTTCCATCCACTCTTTCATTTTATATTGCTTATTCTGTTTTTGAAGACACCCCAGGCACTGCAACCTTCAAGAAAACGTCTTTGACCTCTTATCTGGGTTAAAGCCTCCTCTGCTGTGTGTTCAGTCACTCTGAGCGTTATCATAGCAGCTACCAGTTGTGATTCTAAGTGTCTGCCAACTCTATTAACTCCTGAACACAGGCACGCTCTCACTTATCTCTGCATCCCAGAACTGTGCTGTCATTTAGTGAGTAAGCCCAGAATTCCTGTTAAATATACTATTAATTGAGAGCCTCTAGAGACACTGGCATACAATTATAGATAGCATCTTGCTCAGAGCAGAATCCTTAGGATCTAGCAATTTATTTAATTCTCAATAAATATTTATTTAAAATAATCAGAGAATCCAACTTATTTATGGTTGTATCAAAAGGAAACATTAAAGATATTTTTTATCTGTAAGTCTTTATTCAGCGTGGTCAGCATTCTTGGTCTCCTGTTACTATTAGAACAAAATACTATTTAAATGTATTGCTTCACATAGTCCTTCCCTAGAGAACAATCATTTATTTTCTAAAACAGTAAAACATATGCAAGTTTGCTCCAGAGTTATGACAAAATCACATCATCGGATGATAGAAATGGAGAATCAGCACTGAATACAGAAACAGAAGATGGAATAAAAATCTGGCACGATGCCCAGGCAAATCTCTATTTACGGTAGCAGAAATGGACTGACAATTAGATTTCTGAATCACATCTTTGAGTTGATCCGTTTTCCCTTCTCATGTGTGTCTGCGTAGCATGTGGGAGAGGATGAGAATAGGTTGGTTTGCACTCCTAGGAGTGAGACTGTTCTATTATTCAGGAGGTCTGTCATGAAGTAATTGTTTATAAATGCAGACAGCACAAATGAGTGCGATGTAAGCATATGTAGATGCAAATGTAGATAAAAGGCATGGCTAATACCTACAGAAGGGAAAACAATTAGCCAATGCAGAAGGGTCACTCTTATGATCCAATGTTAAGACTGATCCTTTGTTCATTTTAAGATATTCCCTAATGAGTTTCCCATGCATTTTCAATGGTAAATGATGATGTGCTTGGATTTGTAAAGCAGGAAAGGAAAGAAGTGACCATTTCAACCGTTGGGAGCTACCCACAGCAGTGGAGAGCGTGTGGTGGCTGCCTTTGAGATTCATACACAGTTGATCGGCACCTTGGTACTCACTGTCTACAGCTTGGCTGTTCGGGCCTTTCCCCCAAACTTTACTCAGATCTTTTTTTTTAATTCTTTATTAGTTAAGGTATTACAAATGTGTCCTCATTCCTCCATTAAACCCCCATCCTCCCCCCTCCCCACTCATGCTCTCATCCCCCTGTTGTCCATGTCCATTGGTTTGGCTTATATGCATGCATACATGTCCTTTGGTTGATCTCTTTCCCTTACCCCCTCCCTCCCCTACTTTCCCTCTGGGGATTGATAGTCTGATCGCTGTTTCTCTGTCTTTGGATCTGTCCCTGTTCATCAGTCTATGTTGTTCTCTATAATCCACAAATGGGTGAGATCATGTGGTATTTCTCTTTCTCTGACTGGCTTCTTTCACTTAGCATAATGCTCTCCAGCTCCATCGCAGAGGCCAGTGCATGAGAGCATCACACTCTAGGCTCATGCAACTTGAGCTCTTCCGCCCATTTCAGAAACTGCTGTCAGCACCCTCCTGGAGCTCTCACTGGGTGATTCCCCTGTGACTGGGTTCCTCAGCCACGACCTTGATGGGACAGCCCTCTGCCCACAAGAGCTAGTCCTGAAATTCCATGTTTATTGCTCCTTCCTTGCTCTATCTATTGGCCCTTACGAGGCTTTTTTTTCCTTAAAGTGAATTCTTGGGAGGATGACAGAATTTGTAGATACATGCCACTGAAATGTCTGAGATGTTATGAGGCTGAGCAAGTCAGATTTTAAAGTTTATGGCCTATAGCTCCATACGTCTAAAAGTATTAGCCCTCACTGGCAATCTTTCTAGCCCTGAGAAGCAAGTGTCTGCATAAATGCCTGCTGCTCTATGCATATATACCTGCTACTCCTGATAGCAATGATGACAATGACTGGCTACTCGTCATATTCCAGTCATGGTGCTAACCTAGTCATATGAGTTACCTCTTGTAATCCAGACAAGCTTGTGTGATTATTGTGATTATTCCCATCCTGCACATTTGAAAATAGTCTTATAGTGTTAAAGGCAATAGTGGCTCAGAGCTAAATGGTATTTCTGATTTGAATTCTTTCACATGATTCTTTTTATTGCATAATTGGCACAATTGGAGCCAGGCTCAATCATTATGTAATTGACCCAATATATCATGTTGCTGATTTCTTAAAAAGAAATTTTACATATATATATATTTGGCTCTTTTTCTCCTACTTTCTTTCTGTGATTATGGGCCACCTTGCACAAATATGCACAGACAATATGCTTTTGTTTGTTTGTTTTTAGGAAAAACTGGTTTTAAATTATCATTGATTTATGCCCCATTTTATGCTTACATATTGTTTGGAAATGTAAAAACAGTTCATGGGCATAAAGGAGCAACCTATTTTCTCAATGAATCATGCAACTTTATATGAAAATGACTGTCTCCAGGAGACTGAAAATACCATATTAAGGAAGGTAGGGCATTGACGAATTTAACTACATTTAACCAAGTATTTAAAATACTAATTATTTTGAGAGCATTTGGGGGGATATGTATCAGTTAGAATAAGGTTTATTTATGAGTGGCAAAAAATAAAAATAAATGACAGCATTGACTTAAATAGATAGTTTATTTTTCTCCCACATAACAGAAGCCCACGGTAGATAGTCCTGCTTATATGCCATTCAGTGACCCCATGTTCCAAATTCCTTCTATCTTGGCATTTGACTTTCCCAAAATAGACCAATGTGGCTGCTTGAGCTTCACCCATCACACTCATATTCATCATACACAGAAGGCCAAACCCCCTTTTAAAAAATATATCCCAATAGTTCTAACTTCTATAAGGCCTGTATTAGAGTATTAGTAACAGTTCTCCAGAGAAACTGAATTAATAGGACACACACACACACACACACACCACACACACACACACACACACACACACACACACACACAAAGAGCCAGAGACAGAGAGAGACAGAGAGACTAATTTGTTACAAGGAGTTGGCTAATGCTATTTATGGAGGCTAAGAAGTCTCAAGACACCAGAGGAGTTGACAGTATGTTTTCCAGTTTTAATCTGAAGGCAGGAGGAGACCAGTGGATAGTGATATCCCAGCTGAAATAAAATCAAGTAGAGAGCAAATGCTTTCTTGTTCAGCCTTTTGTTCAATTCAGCCTTCAGTAGATTGGAAGGTCCATTTGTTTACACAGCCGACCAATACAAAGGTTAATCTCACCAAGAAACACCCTCATGAGTACAGTTAGAATAATGTTTAACCAACTATTGGATAACCCGTGGTCCAGTCAAGTTGACACATAAAATGAAACATCACAAGGTTCTCCTGTTTGCAGGCAGAATGCAGTGACCAAGAAAGGATGTGAATTTGCTCTATATCTGGAAAGTCATGTGCCCAGATAAAAATCATTCTATTGGTACAGAAAAGCTGGAGAATAGATATTGGTGCACATTTAGTGGACTTGGACTCTGAGGAGGACCAACACTGAGAGGAAAAATAGAAATAAATTTTCTAGATGCAATAAAATCAATTTAGCTCTTTGAATTATGGAAAATAGTGTTTATGTAATTTTTGGTATTTTTTTGATATTGTGAAAATTACAATAGAGTTGTGGGAACCCTGTCAGAGTTCACCGAATGTTCAAGGCCATTGTGCGTGTGGGAATCCTAATCAAAGTGTTCAAGGTTGAGTTGCTATCTGCAGGTGCAAAGCAAGGGCACAGCTATCTTACTGTATGCACACTGAACAAGCTTGCCCTTCCATAACCAAAAGACCGAGGTCACTTTTGTCTAAGTTAGTATTTAAGCATGTTACTGACTAGCAGGAGGCTGACTCAGCTTGTAGGCGTCTGCTTAGTGAGGCTGTAGCCCTAAGGATGGCTCCTGTATAGCTCCTGTGTTGGAGGCTGCTGCTACTTTGTAGAGAAGATGTATCGTTGCCTCGCCGGGGTACGGCTACTGTACGGGACTTTGCTTTGGAGAACAGTTTTGTTTAGTGACTCCTTGTTAGCCACGGCTACTTGGGCTACAATAAAGACTCTCTTATATACCTGCCACTTCTCATATCTTCTCCATCGAATATCTGGTGTCCCAGTAGGTCCAGTCCCTGGCGGAGGGGCTTGGACCCCACAAGACTCAATGTTTATCATTCTGGCTTAAATAGGTTTTGAAAATTTCTGCTATCCTTTGAGAGATATATTCATATTTTTTAAAGTGACAGTGAAAGCCAAGAGGTGTTAACTTTTAGGAATATCATTTCCGAATATTGCAATGTAATTTCCCATAAAATGTAAACCATAAAAAATCAATATTTTAATACTGAGTTTTTACTACTATTTTGTGATTTTTTTCAACTTTTGATATTATATGTTGGTTTCTTAGCAAGGATGGTGAAGATACAGTTTTTCTTTTGTTTTACTTTCTTGTGCTACTACTGTTTCCACTACACACACACACACACACACACACACACACACACACACACAAACACACACACACACACACACACAGCTCTCCCTAGGGTCAAATACATCAATTATCGTATCAGTTTCTTAGTTTCTTGTGTGTGTGTGTGTGTGTGTGTGTGTGTGTGTGTGTGTGTTTAAAATATCCCTCTGAAATCTTCACTTCTGTTCCAATCTACATTGAATTTTCACTAGTCCTCCCTTAACATCTCTTCTGTGTTCAATCACCTGATTGTTGGAACCATAATTAATTTCTTTATTTTTATAAAATTTATACTTTAACAATGTTCTACATAGCTATTCTGTAACACTCCAAGAAAGAGTGTGAGAAGATAAATTAGTTTCAGCCCTTGCATCTTTGAAAGTATTTTTATCCTTGCATTAATTTGTAGTGGCTGAGATTCATGGATTTCCAGATTGGAAAATACTTTTGTCCATAGTTGAATACGTTGCTCTGACCTCTTTTAGCTAGCTTGTGGTATTGCTGTTTAGAAGTAAGATGCTATTTTTATTCCTTTGTATGTGATCCTTTATATCTTTTCTATATAACACTTTTCCCCTCTCTTTGGATATTCTTAGGACCTTCCTCTGGTGTTTCAAAATTTTATCAGGATAAGCATTGGTATGAGTGTTTTATAAGCTAAGCTATAATATAGATAGTGAGCATTTCAATCAGAAAAATTCTATCCTTCTCTTCTGGAACATTTTCCTAAATAATACTTTCATAATGCCCTCCCCATCATTGTCTCTCTCAATTTGGAACTCTGATTAATTGGACTTTTAGATTGATCCATTTAAAAACATCTTTTTCTTTTATTTAAAAAAAACCCTTTTCTTTTTGTTCTTTCTCAGAGGTTTTTCTTAACATTGTTTTATAATATTTCAATTAATATTTTTGTCAATTTTTTTATTTCTGAGAATTTTTACCTATTCTCTGAATACTCTTATTTCACCAATATAGGATAGTCTCTTTTAGCTTTGAAAATGAGAATTCTAATGTCATGCGAGTGTTTGTTTGTTTTTTACTCTTGGCATATTCTCTGTTGTTTTTTTACTAGTAGGTTTTTTTTTTTCCTGTTTGTGATTTTCATATGTATCTTTTGTTTTACAGGCATTAAAAAAATATCCAATGATTCTTATATGTCCAAACAAAGGAAGAAGTGGGCCTTCAAGTTCTGATGGGAATATCTCTCTGTCTCTCTCTCTCTAATCTCTGTCTATCTCTATCATCTCTATCATCCTATCTATCTCTCTATCTCTAATGGCTTTTGAGAGCTAATGAACCTCACATTAGTTTGTTTGGGCTGAGATACACGTTATTTTAAATATAATTAGTGGTTTTCCATTCTTATTCAGGGCAGTAATACTTTCCCCAGAAAGTAGTCCTTCAGTCATCTGCTACACAGTCAGGGCATACAAGCCAGAGCTGTGGGAGGCAGGCAGCGTTGGGAGAGAAGCATCACGACTCAGTGTGCCATCAATCTCCTTATCCCAGGTGTCCAGCGGGGTGCCTCCCCTTTGACCTCAGTTGTTCAAAGTGTCTCCAACCCAGGGTCTCTGTGATCAAATATCTCCAGAGAATAAACCTTTCTTTTTTTTCTGCAGAGCTCAAGGAAGGGCAATTGCCTATTGTTTTGGACTGATGGAAAATATCTGGGTGGCTACTTTCTACTAAAAACAAACTTTTAACAAATCTTTTGCTTTTAGCTTCACCTCACATCCAGAACTACTTAATAATCAGAGTTACTCCTCCAATTCTTGAAACTTTCTATGGTTTTGCAGCACAAATGATCATGCTCTTTATTGGCATCTAATAGTTCGTCATGTTCTGGCTTTTTCATAGGTAGAATTGGTAGCTAAATATCTGGGTGGCTACTTTCTACTAAAAACAAACTTTTAACAAATCTTTTGCTTTTAGCTTCACCTCACATCCAGAACTACTTAATAATCAGAGTTACTCCTCCAATTCTTGAAACTTTCTATGGTTTTGCAGCACAAATGATCATGCTCTTTATTGGCATCTAATAGTTCGTCATGTTCTGGCTTTTTCATAGATAGAATTGGTAGCTATTCATGTATAGGCTTTTCATATTCCAAAATTAATGTTGTAGTGTAATACCATCCTTTCTCCTTAGTCTTTTTGGTCTTATATCTTTAAAAAATACTTAATGTCACTTACTTGAGTTTCTAGCAGGGCCAGAGATGTTTGGTGTCAATTCACCATTTACACATGAAATTTCTCACTTATTTTCCAACAATATGTTTTATATTTGTTTTACTCCATTGAAAGTGTTATTGACTATTCTTTGCCAGTTCCAATGAATTCTTCCCAGTGAGACTTTGTTGACTACCATATACCAAAAATTCTACTCCTTCTTTAAGCACCATCATTCTCTAATGCTTTCTGACTCATATTTTCTGTCTCCTTCCTATGCTCTAGTTCCTTCGCCTTCCCACTAGTCTTGTGTTCACTCAAATTCTGACCTTAGTCAATCCTAATTTCATTTTACATTTTGAGTAATCTCATGTCTCTAATTATTTTCACTACCACTTGAATTAATGGTGACCCCAATATCTGAATCTCCAACCTTAACTGAATTCCTACATTTTAGAAGCATATATCCCTTATTGTGATATACATTTCAATTATGCTCAGCATCTCAATTTGTTTTTTGTTTTGTGTGTTTTAGTTTTTAAATATATTTTTATTGATTTCAGAGAAGAAGGAAGAGGGAGAGATAAAAACATCAATGATGAGAGAGAATCATTGATCGGCTGCCTCCTCCATGCCCCTGTTGGGGATAGAGCCCAAAACCCGGGCATGTGCCCTTGACTGGAATTGAACCTGGGACCCTTCAGTCTGCAGGCTGACACTCTATCCACTGAGCCAAACTGGCTAGGTCTCAACATCTCAATTTGAATGTCTCATGAGCACCTCAAATTCAATATGTCTAATAATGAACTCACCATCTCTTATACCATGCATGTTCCTTCTCATGGGTATTTCAGTTCAGTTGATGGCACTACTCATTCATTCAAGTTAGAAAAAAATAAATTAATCAAGATTTTTTTCCTTTCTCTCTTAATATTGTGTCTAGTAATATATTTACAACTTAATGTTTGACTTATTTCTGATTTTCCCCTTGCTTTAAGTCTATTCCTTCTGATCTCATTTTTAAAATAAATATATCTATTAATTTTTAGAGAGAGAGGAAGGGAAAAGGAGAGAGAAAGACATCAATGTGAGAGCAAAACATCAATCAGCTACCTTTCCTTTCTCTCTTAATATTGTGTCTAGTAATATATTTACAACTTAATGTTTGACTTATTTCTGATTTTCCCCTTGCTTTAAGTCTATTCCTTCTGATCTCATTTTAAAAATAAATATATCTATTAATTTTTAGAGAGAGAGGAAGGGAGAAGGAGAGAGAAAGACATCAATGTGAGAGCAAAATATCAATCAGCTACTTCCTGCACAGCCTCTACTAGGGATCTAGCTCCAAACTGGGCAATTGAAGCCACAACCTTTAGGTACAATGCTCAAACAACTGAGCCCCATTGGCCAGGGCATGATTTCATATTTTATATTTGAGCTCCAAACTGGGCAATTGAAGCCACAACCTTTAGGTGCAAGGGACAATGCTCAAACAACTGAGCCACATTGGCCAGGGCATGATTTCATATTTTATATTTATCTAATATATGTTGTTTTCTTTTTCAAGAATGCCTTCCTACTTTTCTTTAATTAGCTGACTTCTATTATTCATCTAGACTCAATGCAGTTTCCAACTCTGGACTATCTTCCCTAATATCCCCAGTATGAAATAACTAGTCTTTTATTCTTCTCCAATAGAATCTTTTATCTCAGTCTGTTGACAAAATAGTTTGTTGATCAGTATGTACCATGATGTTTTGTGTTTTTGAAGGTAAGAAATAGTGTCTTATTCATTGGAAGAGTCTCTAAATCTAATGTGGTACCAGGAAAGCAGTGGGCAAGATAAAGCTATTGTTAGATTACCAAGAAATCTTCCCAAAACTTTTGTATTATTTTTGTTATTTATCAATTGGTCCTCTTTCAAGTATTTTGCTCTCATATATATTTGAAAGTAGAAAATTTCTTTTTTGCAAAGATACATGATTTTACAGCCATTAAAAATGCTGCTATCCTCTAACTCATCATGCAATTATAGCTTAGCCTGATGCTAACTTAGATAAAGTAGTTTTATTTTGGAACTTGGGTTTGGAGATAGTAATTCAACCTTCCAGCTCTCTAGTTTTTCTATTTGTTACCTGAAGAAATTTGAGATAAGCATCAAATTCCTTACCAGAAATTCTAAGGATAAGTTATCCATTATTTGAGAAAAAGAAAAAATGTCTTATGGAGCTTATCAGCAAATTGACTATACTGAATATCACTAGCAAATGAGGACCCTTCTTTTCCTTGAAGAGCTGAAAGATAGGCACTTGTGCCCAGCAGATAGGAACAAAACATCAGACTGAACATCTTGGCTCACTTCCAATATCCATGAATGTGTCTTTAACTGTGATTCCACGATAAGAAGGTATAAGTGAGACTATTCGCTTTTCTTATGTATCTTTTGTTAGTTTTGAGTTGTGACCAAAGTAAAGTGTTAATACTTTTTTTTTTCATTGAAAGAAATGGTATCAAGAGCTTCTCTTTAGTATAAGCAATGATATTTGGTTACTTTGGAAAATCATAAGGTAAATTTTAGGACTAATGAGGTCTATTTCCCAAATGAAAGCTATTTCAGTAATTTACATGAGTCACCATGACATGTTTTCTCTTGTGACCAATTCACAATTTAACTTTGCTGCAATCTATTAGGGATAAAAACAATTTCCTAGGGTTTTAATTCTTCCTGACTATTCTTAATTGCTTCCAGATGTGGCCAAACTGATTTTGGATGAACCTGCACATAGTATTAAAGGGAAAAATAGAATTCCAATTTTTACCCAATTTAAAAATATAATCTGGATGCCATAATATATTTTGTCAGGCTTTGACCAAATTTAGCAGCAACCCTCTCAACTGTCTTGAAACTAGCAAATGAGCCTAAGTTAATATAAGAACGTATTCTCATTCCCAGATTCACCATTTCAAGTATTATTTATCATCCTCTCATTTTCTATAACATTAATGATGCTCTAGCTCCTTTATAAGCAGAAATGTATGAAGTGACTTACTTTAGTGTATAGAGAACCCATTCATCATTCATAAATGATCTTTCAGATTTAACAAGAAGACAGAGTACAAACTGTCTTCACTAAGTACCATTTTAAATTGGTACATAGCAAATGGTTCCAGAGACGATGCACATTTTATATATTTTTTCCATTGATTTTTAGAGAGAGTGGAAGGAGGGAGGGAGAGAGAGAGAGGGAGAGAGAGAGAGAGAGAGAGAGAGAGAGAGAGAGAGAGAGAGATCTCACATCAATTGGTTGCCTCCTGCACACATTCTGACAGGGGTCAGGAATTGAGCCTGCAACCTAGGTACATGCCCTTGATTGGAATCGAACCTGGGACCCTTTGGTCTGAAGGGTCTATCCACTGAGCCAAACCGGCTAGGGCATACACATTTTAGATTATAGATATCTTCTCAATCTCTATTCTCTTCTACTGTTGTGGGGTTTTGTTTATTTTGGCACATGTGTGTTTTGGGGGGAATGGAACCTCAAAATAGGGAATGCTGATAATAATGTGAGCAAAAAGATATCTTCTCAATCTCTATTCTCTTCTACTGTTGTGGGATTTTGTTTATTTTGGCACATGTGTTTTTGGGGGGAATGGAACCTCAAAATAGGGAATCCTGATGATAATGTGAGCAAAAAGAAAAAAAATCAAGCTATTAGTGTCAGTATATGGCAATTTCCACGTACTTTTGCTTTTTTGCTTTATAACTCCTCACTAGAGAGGCAGTATAGATAACGTATTTGGTTCCTAGGGCGGCTATAAAACATAACCATAAACTGGGTAACTTAATAAGGAGAAGTTTACTCTTTCACAGCTCTGGAAACTACAAGTACAAAATCAAGGTGTGGGTAGCGTGATGCTCTCTCCGGAGGCTCTAGTGGACTCTTCCTTCTCCTCCAGCTTCTGGGAGCCCCAGGTGTCCCTTGGTGTGTGGTGGAGTAACTCCAATCTGTCTCCTTCTTCAGGTGATCTTCTTCTCTTTTGTTCCATATATTCTCTTTTACTACCTCTTGTAAGCATGTTTTTTTCATTGGACTTAGGGCAAATCAGGCTAATTTAGGATGACTTCGTCTCAAAATTATTAGTTACGTCTGCAAAGGCCCTTTTTCTAAATAAGCTCACATCATTCACAGTTTCCAGGGATTAGGAAATGGACTTTTTTTTTTGAAGAGTAGAGCCATCATTTAATCCATTGCCAGTTAGGCTGAATACTCAAGTATATAATGGGGGAAATATTATCTACTTTTCTGGATCTGGCAACAACATTTTGTATGAGTTCTCTTTTATTAGAGAGAGAACATAGAGAACTTCTTTGTTACTTAGGAAAAATCTCAATTTAAAAATGTAATTGCTCTTTAATATATATATATATATACTGTATATCTTTATTGATTTCAGGGATGAAGGGAGAGAGAGAGATAAAGACATCAATGATGAGAGAGAATCATTGGCTGCCTCCTACATGATGCCCTGACCACAGAACTGAACCATGACCTCCTGGTTCATAGGTGGACACTCAAGCACTGAGCCACTGCTCCTGGGTGACTGCTCCTTAACTTTGATTCATCTGAGCAGTCACTGTCTGCATCCCTCTATATACCCTGCCTTTCTAAATATATCTCTCTTCCATGGCTTCCTATTGGTTTCATGCTTGTACATCTGTCTCCATTTCCATTTCATTTTCTCTCCTTGGTATTTTCTCATGGACTTTGAGGCTAGTACGGCTGGATAAGAGGAACAAACTTTAAATTGCATTCATATTATTTTTTTCTTTAAATTCAAGTTATACTATAGTTAACTTTTCAGAGATAGAGGAATTAAGAATGTGTTGGAATGTATGTACACAATGAAACAAAGTAAAAAAGAGAGGGGTTTATAAAGAAATAAATTAGGAGACTAAAGGGTATGAAGTGAATTTATAACTTCTTGCTTGAAAATACATGACCAAAAATGAAAGATTTGTATCAAAGATAAATTATTCTAAAAATATAGAATATAGAGGAGCTGTTGCAAAGGAAATACAATGAAGAATCATTCCACAATATTCTTCCAAATGATCTGAAGAATTCCAAAAGGAATTGAGTTCATAAATTAATGCATTTCAATAATAAATATCAAGCTTATACATGGATTCACCCCCTTTCTATAAATATTTTAAGTGCTTACTGTATACTAGCTACCATTAGTATATTAAATCTGTTACAAACACAGAGAAGCCATTATGCTGTACCCAGATATGAATATAGTTACCCAGTTCTGCAAACTCTCAGTTCTCTGTTTTATACAATAGAGACTATGGCACATGCTACAAAAACAAATATTAAAAAATTAAAACAAATAAGCCAGCGTAAACCTTTAAATTGAGATTTATAAATGTAATATTGTCCTAAGTGGAAAGTGTGCTTGGCTGGTTCTGGATATTTGAAAATTACTTACATGTCCGAGCCTGTGCCTATTCTCTCTACAGAACAGTTTTTGCTCGCAGTGTGCTCTCAGTAAAGATTGAATAACAGTCATAATGCTGTTTGGGATCAGTAAATAGAACTTAATATTAGAATAAATATTGTTGTGTCTCATACTGCAGAAAACAAAAGAATGAATGCTATTATTAACATATATGCTTTTTCTTGACACGGCTATTAGGGAAAGACAATTTTCAGAACACATCAAGCTATAACAATATAAAGTCCTTATAAACAGTTCCCATTCCAAAGTTGCATTTGAGTGATGGGTAGCTTTAGCATAACTCTTTTTATTATTTATTTATTTATTTTAAAATAATAAGTACTAGAATAAGGTAATATTTTATACCTGAAAATATTATTTTTATGGAAAAATAGTTTTTATTTCAAAAAGATTTACATGCTATTATGAATTTTTAAACCAAATGTATTGAGATGTAACGGGCATATAACATCCTGTAAGTTTAAGGTATAAAACATGATGAGTTAGTACACTTATCTGTTACAAAATGATTACTGAAGTAGGGTAGTTAACACCTCTATCACCTCACATAATTACCATTTCTATTTTGTGGTGAAAACATTTAGGATCTACTCTCTTAGCAACTTTCAAGTATATAAATATGGTATTATTGTACATTTTAGCACATAAAGTTTGATATTTTCCAGCAAAGAGAAAAATTTCAGAACAAGGGTTGATGTGTACATTTCTTTGATTGTTGCTTTTCTCTGTTTCTTGAACTCTTGCTTCTGTTTAAAGTTATGGCACTCCCCACCTCGCTGAGGTGTCAAAAGAACACAGGAATTTTCTAGCAACGGCTTTAGATGTCTTAAATTCTTCCTTCAACAATGGCCACTTGCTTCCTGTGCATTTAATCAAGTTTGTAAAACAACTAACTCTCCTAATCTCTACAACCATCTACACTAATAAAAGAGAAACATGGTAATTGGCGTACGACCGCTACCGTTCCGATTGGCTAATCCGCATATCCTTATGCAAATTAACTGTCAGCCAAGAAGGCGGCCCGCAGCCAGGCAGCTGGAAGCGAGCAGGGAAAATTCGTCTTGCCCCTCCCCTTTCTGCTCAAAAAAAGTGAGGAAAACACACCTAGTAATGCTGTTGCCTGTGTTTAGAGTAAAATTATCTTCAGGGAGTAAACTAAATACATTCCCATAATGCCAGGATCCTGACAAGAGTGTTTTATTGTCTGGCCTCAGTTTCTCTTGCTCAGTAGTTGCAGAGCATGTTTCTATAATGTATACTTCCCCGGGGACTCTATTGGGTAGTCCTCATATAATATGCCTGCATTATAGGAAACTGTATGGCTTTTTGGTTGAAAAACCCCTTTCCTCTTTTACATGAAAAGCATTAGACAGATCACTGAATAAAGATAAATGAATAAGCAGAAACAATTTATATTTTTAGAAGCATGTATATATCTGAAAAATGTTAAAATATTGCATAGCTTTTATTTCCTGTGGCTTATTGGAATATCAGTATGTCCCTTGTCTGCTGAAGAATATATGCCATTAGTTCTTAGTAATTTCCAAGCTATTTCTGGATCTCAGTTATAAAGCACAGGCTGAATCATTCATATTCTTTCTGAGACTTGGGTTGGCTCAAGGCCAAGGCATTTAGAGGAATTTCCATGATTTTATTTTAGTCCTAGCTTTGTAAAAGGATGATCTTAAAAGATTATCTGTTTGTCCATCGTTAGGTAAGGTCTTTACTTTTACTTCAATAAACCATTTGAAGGAAAATACAATTGTAAAGAAGCCGTCTGTCTTTATGAATAGTCAAGGTCATGGGTTGTGGACTCAGAAAGTCTGAATTCAAGTTCTAGCTCTGCCAAATGATAGTCGTGTGACTTTAATAAATTTGCTCACAGTTTAATCTTTTATCACTAACATTAAGATATGAAAGCTCCAGGTCACACAGTAATATTCTAACAATTAAACAAGATAATATCTATGGAACCCTGATTAAGTAAACATAAATATGGTACTGCTATGTAAACATAAGTATTAATAGTAATTAAAATCTAAATGATGCAAGAATAATATTTGAGAAAATGTCTCTTTAGATTTTGACATAAAGGTGACTTTACACTTACGGACAATCTGTGATAATAGAGGAAGACATGAAGAACTGCAAGTACAACTGTTAAAATATGATAAGTATAGAACTTGTATTTGATTGGAAGAATCCAGCCAGCAATTAAGCAGAAACATCTTTAAAAGAACACTTCAGCTCAGTTATTATATCCTTATTATAAATACTAGAGGCCCGGTGCACAAAAATTTGTGCACTCGGTGGGGGGTCCCTCAGCCGGGCCTGTGCCCTCTCGCAGTCTGGGACCCCTTGGGGGATGACCACTTGCTAGCTTAGGCCTGCTCCCCGGAGGATTGGAACTAGGATGGCAGTCAGACATCCCTCTGGCAGCCCAGCAGCCCTCGGGAGATGTCCACTTGCCAGAGGGGAGCAGACCTAAGCTGCAGTCAGACATGCTTAGTGCTGCTGAGGAGGCAGGAGAGGCTCCCACCATGGTTGTACTGGCAGCCGTCAGCCTGGCTTGTGGCTGAGCAGCGCTCCCCCATGTGGGAGGGCACTGACCACCAGAGGGCAGCTCCTGCATTGAGCGTCTGCCCCCTGGTAGTCAGTGTGTGTCATAGTGACCAGTCATTCCCAGTCTTTCTGCTGTTAGGGTCAGTTTGCATATTACCCTTTTACTATATAGGATAGAGGCCTGGTGCACGGGTGGGGGCCGGCTGGTTTGCCCTGAAGGGTGTCCAGGATCAGGGTGGGTGTCCTGCTTGGGTGCCTGGCCAGCCTGGATGAGGG
>NW_005353538.1:10038554-10048697 GCF_000412655.1 Myotis brandtii | reverse complement strand
GCCGCCATCTTGGCTGACAGTTAATTTGCATAAGGATATGCTGATTAGCCAATGGGAAGGGTAGCGGTTGTACGCTAATTACCATGTTTCTCTTTTATTAGTGTAGATTGTTTGACTTTTAAAGGAAGCAAACATTTAAGACATTTTAGAAGACAACAAAACTATCAGTTATGGGTTAGGACAAAACTAATTTAATAACAAATTGTTTAAAAACCTGCAGGAAAATACATATTATTTTTCTAATATTCCCTTGAATGTCCTCTTGACCTACCTTTTCTGCTCACTTTCTTCTCATTAGGTTATTCTGTATGTGAGGGAGACAGTTAGCATATGATAAATGTGTACTATGCATAATTTACTATTTGTAAGAATAACTGAACAAAGACAAATGACTTTAAAAAAGTAATCAGATGTTTCTGGGATGTTTCATGGTTCTAAATTAATATTTTAAAAGCTACACCTTATTTTTACTCCTATACAAGTATAGTAAATAGCAATGCATATCTTGGAATACATAAGTAACCTTTTGAAAATACATAAGTTCATTTTATTTATATAGTTGTGCCCTTCACTTTGTGAAATATACCAGTGAATGCATTACCATTCATCGCAATAGGTCCATTGCGCATGCACAATTCTAGAGGTGCACAGGGAAGCTCCAGTTTCTCAAAGATTAAAAGGAAGGCATGCAGTTATCAATGGCCTGAAGTTATCCTATATAATAAAAGGTTAATATGCAAATTGTCCCCTTGGGAATTCAACCAACCAGGAGTTTGACCACCCTCTGTGATGTGCACTGACCACCAGGGGGTGGCACGGAATCAAGGAAGGCCCTGGCCTGCAGCCAGCAGATGGGGGAAGGAAGGCCCCAGCCATCAGGTGGAAGGCCCCGATAGGCCCTGATCGCCGGCCAGACCCAGGTACCTTACCCATGCACGGATTTCATGCATCGGACCTCTAGTCTATTTATAAAATCAACCAGGGGATACATTACCTAGATTATTAGAATGTTCTTGGAAGTCATAAAGAAATTCCCCAAAGTGTCATATTTCTACCTTTAAAAACACCATTCCATTCAATGTGTGGTATTTATGTCATTTTTTTGGAATTATAGTGGCTTGATAGGAGCAGAAAGATCCTGAGATGTACACTGCCTAGTTGAAATGATGGAACTGTGTCTGAAGCAAAGTTTACAAATAAGTGCTTGTAAATTCTTATAAATCTCAACAGCTAGGTAGATTTCATGTTTAAGAGCTTAAAAATATGTTTTATATATTAGATAGATTGATAAAGAGATAAAATATTTACCAGATAACCAGATTATACTAGAAAATTTTACTCATACTCAGAAGTAATTCCCTTAGCTAAAATTAATTTGTTTTAGACATGTATAAATTATATATGAATAAATATTAATTAATTATTGTGTGTATGTATACTTGACTGTTAAGCTCAATCCAGTGAATCACTTCCATCTACAGCTTAGAAAGGGCTAACACAGTGTTTAAGGCATTGAAAAGAATTAGCTCTTTCTCTAATTTTAAGTTTTGGGTTGTGTCTTAAGTCAAAAATATGTCTATGGAATCATCAGGCTGATTTTAAAATGTAACCAGTCTCTAGGAAGCTGACCCATTATCTCCTTTACTATTTGAATTTAAAGTAATTAAGAAGTTTATTAGGTTATATATTGCTTAATAGTAAGATAGAATGGAGCAAATTCCCACTCAACTCAGCCTCACAGGCCAGAGAGTTCTCGTTAAAGGCAGAATGGTTCAGCATATTGACTTTTCTTTTTTGTTCTTTATTGCAGCCTCACTTAATTGTATGCCAATCTTAGGATGCATAAGAATCATTCAGGAGATTATGTATATATATATGACATGATATGACACACATGTCACACATGTTTAACTTTATAAACAATTCACAGAGTATTCAAAGATAAGTATGACTACTAGCATGTTTTTTGGGTTTTCCAATGAGAATGTAAAGTCTAATACAGAAGTAATTATGACTCCTCTCTAATTGTAGCATGACATAGAACCTGTTATATCATATTCACAGTGGTTTCAATTGTTACATTTCAGTCCAATGTATTCATGTAATTAAAAGCAATTAAAAAGATATTTATACTAATACCTGTAAAAAATAGAAGTCACCAAATCTTAAGAAAAAATATCAATAAAATTTAGATCTTTTATATTTCCAGCTTTAATATTTAGTTTAGCAGTTTTTTCTCAAGTGCTCAATACAACTCTAATTCATTTAAAATACATTATAAATGAACCTTTCTGCCAGAAAATAAAATCCTCAAAAGAGACCACAAGACTTTTCTACTGATGGGCATTGGGGTTGCTTCCATAGCTTGGCTATTGTTAAAAATGTTGCAACAAACATAGGAGTGCATGTAAAGTATAATTTAAATTATTTTTAAAAAATTTTTAAAAGGAAGCAAAAGAAAAAAAAGACATCACAGGAACAAAAGAAACCTATACACTTAGTTTCTATAAATAATTCCCCAAATGCTACTTAATATAAGAACAAATCTTGGTACAGATGGCTGTTTGGGTGACATAGTAACTTTTCCAATAACTATAAACATGAGATGATTCATTACTATAGCACCTGGGGGATCTGTTTTCCTTTTTTTTCTTTTCTTAAAATATTTTTATTGATTTCAGAGAGAGAGGAAAAGATAGGGAGAAATAGATGAAACACCAATAATGAGAATAACTGATTGGCTGCATCCTGCATGTCCCCTACTGGGGATCAAGCCTGCAACCCCGGCACGTGCCCTGACCAAAATAGAACCATGACCTCCTGGTTCATAGGTTAACGTTCAACCACTGAGCCACACCAGCTGGGTGGATTCTGTTTTCTTAAATGGAATCCTATTTAAAAATAAATTAAATCAATTTGATGTCTAACTAATTCTTTCAAATCCAGGACCACTCCAGGGACTTGTAGGAGAGAAGATAAAGGTTTCATAGTTAACTTTTAATGAAATGTCACCTTACATAATAAACTTAATTTTTTTTCACTTTTAATAAACTTAATTTTTTAGAGCAACTTTTAGATTTGCCACAAAATTGAGTGGAAGGTACAAGGATTTTCCTTATACCTCCTGCCTCAAAATGTGCATAGCCCCCTTATTATCCACATCACTGGCCAGAGTGGTATATTTGTTGCATCTGATGAACTTACATTGGCATGATTTTATCATTCAGACTCCATAGTTTACCTTAGGATTTACTCCTGGTGGTGTACAGCTATGGGTTTTGACAAATGAATAATGGTATGCATCCACTATTATAGTATCATACAGAGTAATTTCACTGCCCTAAAAATCCTGTTTCACCTGGTAAAACACTTTGATAAGATTTTTCCTCCTAATATTCAAGGTTTTTGAAGTAATTGCAAACTACTCTCTTTTTTCATGAGTACAGTTATAAAGGGGATAATGGAAAATATATTCTTTTAAGCCTTATATAAGAGGCTGGGAAAAGGAGAAGCTAGTAATCCAGGAACATCAGTAGGTACAGACCATTAAAACCTCAAGAAAAGCTTGCTTTCTCTGGCCAAAGAACCAGGAAAAGGGACAACCTGAAAAAAACAGAAAATTTTGAGACAATAGTCACTTTTCTCCTGACAAACACTGTATAAGACACCCCTAGCCCTTCCAGCAAAGGCCCAGCGGAAACCCTAAATTTTTACCCTCATGACGGGGTTGATGGGCATTTCTCTCTCCAGGACGGTGTTGAGGAAGGTGCAATGAAGAGCCAGAACTTTCATATTTGCTTTGTAAAGAGCCTCATTTCAACATGCTGTCAATGAAGGCCGTGCGAGAAACCTGGCCTTTCACCTCCACCTGGCTCTAATGAAGGCCCCACACCTCTCCCCCACTGGTTGGTGTCTGAGGAAACCTAGTGGAAAACTGGGACTTTCACTACCAATAAATAGTAATATGGCCACTACCTCATGGCTGTAACAAGGTACCCCTCCCCCTCTCTGCCAGGTTGAGATCAGAGAGACCTAGTGGGAAACCTAAAGTCCATTCATCAGTAAAGAGAAGCACCTCTCACCCACAGTGTCAACAGAAACTGACTGGGGAGCCTGGAACGCCTACCTGACAAAAACAAGACAGTGGCAAGTATCAGAGGAAACCTGCTCAAATACAAGATTTAAATAAGATCCAGAGTCTCATGACATAGTACCCCAAATGTCCATGTTTTAATAAACATTTTCCCATTATACCATGAGCCAGAAGCATCTCTACTTGTATGCCAAAAGGTAATTAACAGATGTTAACCTAAAGGTGACACACATATTAGAATTATCTGATAATAGTTTTAAAGCATCCATAATAAATATTCTTCAAAAAGCAATGAGAAGCATGATTTAAAAAAATGAAACGATAAAAATAAAAAATGGAAAATGTGGAAATAAATATAAAATACCATTTGCCATTTACAATTATTCAACAAAATGAAATGCTTAGTGGTAAATCCATCACAACATGTGAAGGACCTATATGCTAACTGGTAAAGTAAGAAAGAAATAAAAGAAGATCTAAATAAATAAAGAGATATAGTATGTTTACAGATTGGAAGATTCAAATACTAAATATTTTATGCCATTTTTATGAAAGTTCCAGGAAGAATTTTTGTAGATATAAAAAATTATTATAAAACTTATTTGAGAGTTAAAAGAACCAGAATAGCTAGAATAATTTTGGAAAAGGGGAAAAAAGTGAAAAGAACTTATTGTATAGCTATTGTAATCAAGTTCATGAAGCATAGGCAAAAGAATAGATGCCTAGGTCAATGGAATAGAGGAGAGAACCCAGAAATAGCCCTCATACTAATACACCAAGTCATTTTTTTAATTTATAAAGATGGAAAAGCACAATGAGAAAAGATAACTTTTGAACCAAAAGTTATCAGTGATAACTTTTGGATATCCATAGGCAAAATTTAAATAAATAAATAACATTTATTTATTTGATCAAATATTGGATTTCCAGAGGCAAAATTTAAATAAATGAATAATAAACATTTACCAAACCGTACAAATTATACAAAAATGTATTCAAGATGAATGCTTAACTGTAAAATATAAAACAACAAAACTTTTAGATAAGTATTTGGGAACCACCCAACTATCAAAGGATCCATATCTAAAATAAATAAAAAACTCTAAGAATTCTATAGTAAAAAAAAGTTAAACAATCCAATTGCAGACCAGCTAAAATGATCCTACCCTGTTTAACCAGACACTGAGTTGCTTTTCAGAGACAACAGACCAAAACCACAAGTCATGCAGCAAAAGCATGCCCAGAGGAGAGAACTTGGGCCTTCAACTTCACCTGGAACCAACATCTCCCTCCCTCTCCCTCCACGGAACCAAAGGACGAGGACAAAACCAGGAATTGAATAACGAAGCCCTTTCAGAAGCCAAGAGTCCCTGTATAGGAAGATCCATTGTTGAGGACCCCTTAAATGGTCAAGTTCCAAGGCCCTCCAACTAGCACTTGCCCCACCAGACTTCCACTTACCTGTTTCCTCAACCCCTTAAAAACCCTTGGCCTTGTCCAGCGAGCAAGATGGATTTGAGGCACTATTAGCTCTCCCATCTTCTTGGTTGGTGTCTTCTCGATCAATAACTCTTTTCAAACTTCAAACTCTGACATTTTGAGTTTTAGCCTTTCTAAACAATGATCACATGTCCTTTGTTTCAGCAACACAATTAGATGATGAGTGAAAAACAAAATAAAAAGATGTTTATACAAAAAAACATAATCAGATGAGAAATAAGCACATAAAAATTATTCAACATTACTGGCCATTAGGGAAATTAAAGATCACCATGAGATATTATATACCTATTGGAAAGGCTAAAATGAAAAAATATGTGCAACACAAATACTTCCAAAGATGTGGGGAAACTTAATCTGTCATACATAGTTGGTGGGACTATAAGGTGGAACAGCCAACCTGGAAAATATGTAGCAGTTTCTTTAAAAACTAAGCATACATTTACCAAAGAACCCAGCAGTTGCCTCTTGGACATTTATTCCAGAAAAAATGAAAACTTACATCTACACAAAAACTGATACATGAATGTCCATAGCAACTTTATTTGTAATAGTCCCAAACTGAAAACAACTAAATTGTTACTCAAAAAGGAAATTGTTAAATATAGTTGTACTAGAGGCCTGATGAATGAAATTTGTGCAAAGGGCTCGGCCCCTGATGCCGCTACAGCTGCCTTGGGCCCTGCCACCTCAGCAGATACCTCTGCCTTGGCCCCCACAACCGTGGCTTCATTCGGAAGGTCATCCAGAAGGTTGTCCAGAAGGACGTCCGGTCTAAATAGCATATTGCACTTTTATTATTATAGATATCCACACCAATGGAACAATTCTCACCAATTCAAAGGAATGAATTATTGATACACACAACAATTTGTGTGGATCTCAAAGATAGTATGGTGAGTAAAAGAGAAAAAAGCCAGTCCCAATGGATCACATATTGTGTGTGCCCATTTATGTAACATCTTGAAATGACAAAATTATAGAGATGCAGAACAGGTTAGTATTTGTCAGGGTGGGGGAGGGTTGGAGAATGCATAATTTTAAAGGGGTATCATGAAGGAACTATTTGTGGTGTTAGATTCATTCTGCACCTTGATTGCTGTGATGATTACAGAAATATATACATATGCTTAATTTTCATAGAAATATATATTTACTATATAAATATTACACACACACACACACACACACACACACACACACACACACACACTAGAGGCCCCGTGCACAAAATTTGTGCACAGGTGTGGTCCCTAGGCCTGGCCGGCGATCAAAGCGTGAGTGTCTGGCATGGAAGGGCAGGTCCCAGCTGTCCTCTGCGGCCTGGATAGCACCCGAGCCCCCAGGTTTTGGAGTGCCCCCCTCCGCCTGAGTCACGACGCCTGAATCCCCAAGCGGAGATGCCATGAGCATGGACGAATGCCGTGGGCCGGGGTGCAGTGTGGGCCTATGGGCTGCCCAGTGGCATGGCCCGGAAGCCGGGTGGGCAGTGCGCTCTCGGCTCCTGTGCAAACCTATTTGGTGACAAGTTTTTTAAGTATCTTGCAAACACAACAGGAGGTTGTTCTCCATCTCTTCTGCAACGTCACCCCTAACCTGCTAACATCTGAAACAAGTCTAGCCAACCTGAGTCTGCGCACTTAGCAACTGACCTCCACATGACCTCCTGAGCTCAGCAGAACCAAAACTCACACTGCCACTGAGGAATATGCAAAGACCTGGTTTCCGCAAACTCACTTCTGAAGTGGAGTGTACCTGGAACTTTTGCTCAGTAGGAAGGAAAACCAAAAAAATCAAAAATAGTGTCTGGTTAGTGTCCAGTTTCACTTACACAAACCTAGATGAAATAGCAGCCTACCACACACCCAGGCTGTATGGCATGGCTACTGCTTTAGGCTACAAGCAAGCACAGCATGTTACTGTACTGAATACTTTAAACAATTGTAACATAATGGCAAGTATTTGTGTACTTAAACATAAAAGAGGTACAGTGAAAATATAGTATAAAAGACAAAAAGTGGTATTTACTTACAGGGCATTTACCATGAATAGAGCTTGCAGGACTGGAAGTTGCACTCAGTGATTCAGTGAATGAGTGGTGAGTGAATATGAATGCATAAATATTACTCTAAATGTTATAAACACTGAACAATTAGGCATTACTAAATTTATAAACAAATATTTTCTTTCTTCAGTATTAGATTAAACTTAGCTTCCTGTAACTTTTTTACTTTGTAAGCATATTTCAAAAAATATTTTGACTCATAATATCACAGCTTAAAACACAAACATACTGTAAAGCTATACAAAAATATTTTCTTTCTTTGTGTCCTTATTCTATAAGGAAAGCAAAGAGCTAGAGATCACAAAGCATTGAAGTTTCTCACTGTCAGGTTTTCGCTTGTTATTTTGTTTGTTTGTTTGTTTAAGTAAAGCTGTTTATAGGAAATCCAGGTATGAAAATGCTACACCATGGCATTTATATATTGTTCTGTAAGTAGGTGCACACATTTGTTTGACTTAGGAAGACCTATCTTTACACGTTAATCTAAAGATTTTTAAAATAAGAAGAAAATATTTATTAAAATGCATTAATGTTCAAGAGAATGAGAAGACAAGCCACAGCCTGGTGGAAAATATTTGCAAATGATATATTTGATAAAGCGTTGTTATCCAAAACATAAAAACAACTCTTAAAACCAAACAATAAGAAAATGAATAATTCAATTAAAAAAATGGGCCGAAGATGTTAACAGATATCTCATGTTATTTTAAGTATCTTGCAAACACAACAGGAAGATGTTCTCCATCTCTTCTGCAATGCCAACCATAACCTGCTAACATCTGAAACCAGTTTAACCAGATAGAATGAGTGCATATGAAAACATACTCAACATCATATGTCATCAGAGAATTGCAAATTAAAACGATGAGTTATCATCACACCTATTAGAATGGCAAAAATCCAAAATGTTGACTACACTTTAGGCTGACAAAGGTGCAGAGCAACAGAAACTATCATTCATTGCTGGTGGGAATGTGAAATGACATAACCACTTTTAATGATAGATTGGCAATTTCTTACAAAGCTGCTGCTATTCTTACCACACAATCCAACAATCTTGCTCTTTGGTATTTACCTAAAGACCCTGAACACATATCAAAGCATATAATGTTTCAGTTATGCAAGATGAATAAGTTCCAGAGAGCTAATATAAAACATGATGACTATAATTAGCAATACAAAACAGTATTGCTATTTATACAAATTACTTGAAATTTGTTGTGTTCTCCATATGCACACACACACACACACACACACACACACACGCACACAGTAACTGTGTGAGGTGATGATTATGCTAATAAGCTTGTTTATGGTGATCACTTTACAGTGTATGCATATATCAAAACATTAAGTAGTATATCTTATGTATGTACAATTTTTATCAATTATAGCAATAAAGCTAAAAAAGGGAAAAGAATATTCATGGCCACAAAGAAACCTGTGCATAGATATGTATAGCACCTTTATTTATAATTAGCATTAGAGGCCCAGTGCACGAATTTATGCATGGGTGGGGGGTCCCTCAGCCTGGAAGGCAATCGGGACCATGGGAGGTTGGCCAGCCACTGGAGGTTGGCTGTGGGAGTGTACTGACCACGAGGGGACAGCTCCTGCATTGAGCATTTGCCCCCTGGAGGTCAGTGCATCATCATAGCGACTGATCTACCAGTCGTAAGGGTCGCTTAGGCTTTTATATATATAGATAACTTAGAACAAAGATGTTCTTCAGAAGGTGGGTAGATATACTGTGGGATATTCCAACAATAGAATATCATTTAATGCTAAAAATAAATGAGCTTTCAAGCCATTAATGGACAGGGAGAAACCTTAAGTGCATATTATTAAGTAAAAGAAGCCAATCTCAAAAAGTTACATATATATGTGTGATTCCAACATTATAACATTGTGGAAAAGTAAAAACTATGGAGAGAGTAAAAAGATCCATGGTTTCCAGGAGTCGGAGATAGAGAGGGATAAATACACAGAGCACAGAGGATTTTTAAGGCAGTGAAACTATTGTGTTTGGTCCTGTGATATAGGTACATGTCACACATTTGTCAAAACCCATGGCATGTGCAACACCAAGAATGAACTCGAATGTAAACTATAGATTTTCGGTGATAACGATGTGTCAATGTACTTTCATCAACTGTAAAAAATGTACAAGTTGAGTGCTAGATGTTGATAATGGGAAGATCTTTGCATAATTTTTCCTTTGCATGTATCAGGGAGCGGGCTATATAGGAATTTTTATTCCGACCAAATAAAAGTGTTCTAAAAATAAAAATGTATTTTTAAAAAGGGGGTAAAAAATACAATGATGCATATTTTTAGAGTATTATATCTAATGGCTCTATATTTTCTTTAAAAGTGATGAGTTGATTTTGCCTTCATACCAATTCTTTAAAATATGCTTTAAGCCGAAACCGGTTTGGCTCAGTGGATAGAGCGTCGGCCTGCGTTTTAAGCAATAGCTATCTTG
>NW_005353538.1:10012686-10038337 GCF_000412655.1 Myotis brandtii | reverse complement strand
TTAAAAGTGATGAGTTGATTTTGCCTTCATACCAATTCTTTAAAATATGCTTTAAACACTTGTCCCAATTATTGATTAAGATATGAAAGTATTTTGATTTTAAGCAATAGCTATCTTGAAAAATTTAATTGTTCCCAAATTTGGGGAATATTTTGGGTCCAAACTTTCAGAATGAATTTTGTGAAATTATACCTAGTTATGCAGCTAAAACACTCTTTTACATGTAAAAATAAATGTAAAACTTATAATAATAAAAGCTTTTTGCATAAATGAAAAACACTGTTAATTTCTTGAGGAAACTCCATACTGTTTTCCATGGTGGCTGCACCAGTCTGCGTTCCCACCAGCAGTGCAAGAGGGTTTCCTCTCCTCCACATCTTCACCAGAACTTGCTGTTTGTTGTTGATGTCTTGATAGTTGCCATTCTGACTAGTGTGAGGTAATACCACATTGTATCTTTTATTTGCATGAGTGGTGATGTTGAGCATTTATTTATATGTCTCTTGGCCACCTGTCTGTCCTCTTTGGAGAACTATCTATGTGTTCTTTTTTTAAAAAACAGTATATTCTTTTTTAAAAATATATTTTATTCATTTTTTTTTTTTTACAGAGAGGAAGGGAGAGGGATAGAAAGTTAGAAACATTGATGAGAGAGAAACATTGATCAGCCACCTCCTGCACACCTCCTACTGGGGATGTGCCCGCAACCAAGGTACATGCCCTTTGACTGGAATCGAACCTGGGAACTTTCAGTTCACAGGCCGAAGCTCTATCCACTGAGCAAACTGATTAGGGCTAAGTGTTCTTTTTTGATGAGTGCTCAACATTGTAAATATAGTAAAAAAAAATGAAGCATACACTTTAAATGGATAAGTTGTATGGTAACGCTCTATCCACTGAGCCAAACTGATTAGGGCTAAGTGTTATTTTTTTATGAGTGCTCAACGTTGTAAATATAGTTAAAAAAATGAAGTATGCACTTTAAATGGATAAGTTGTATGGTTTGTTAATTACATCTCAATAAAGCTGTTAAAAATCCACAGGATGCTTAGGTTACCTCCTTGTATTTACATTACCTCTGCTTCTCTGCAAAGGTAACTACTAGCCTTAATATTGTATTTATTATTTCCTTATATGTCTTTATACAGAGTACAAAGTATTATTGCCTCTTCTGAAACTTTATTAAATGCAATACTATATATGTTCTTTTAGAATTTTTTTTTGCTTCCTCAATGTTATATTAACGAGACTTATCAATGTTGACCTGTAAAGCTATACTTCATTTCTTCAATTATCTAAAGAGACTATAATTCATCTATCCATTCAACTCTTGTTGGATATATGGGTTATTTCTATTTTTTCTACTACAGACAATGCTCCTGTAGACACACAGTATTTATAACTTCCAGTAAGGAATATGGCAAGTTTCCACTCACTTTTACATTCGTTACTGTTTGTCAGCAGAGTTATAAACTGCTGTAGGTACTATTCACGTGAGAGTCTCCTCACATATTGCATGTTGGTTGCTGCCATTGTGAATGGGATCATTTCTCTTATTATATATTTAACTGGTCATTAGTGGCCTATAAAATGTTATGTCATTTTGTTAACTTCTTTTAGAGTAAATCTGAATGTGTTTCTTTGATCCTCTTGAGTTGTCCAAAATAATAGAATCGCAGTTTCCTCTTCCCACTAGTATGCTCCCTATTGCTATGACATGACATTGCAGTACTTATGTATCTCAGAATTTGGGTATTTGAAAGACTTTTTGTCCTTTTCAATATCTGTAGTTTTTTTCCAATTAACTGTGTAGGTAGATCCTAGTTAAAAATAGATTTTTTTCATCAGTGCAATAAATTGTCATTTATTAAAAATTTATTAAAAGTTGTATCATTTATTTTGAAATCTATAGAGAGTTTATATTTTTCTCTCTTGACATATTAATATTATATTGCCTGATAAATAGATTTTAACATTTATCCAATATCTTATAAGAGATTATTTAAAATACTTGTTTGACAATATTATTAAAAATTTTCAATCATTTCCTTCTAATTTTCCATTTATCCCTAGCAAACGAACACTAAATAATTTTCACTTAAAAGGCATTTGTATTTTTTTTAGACTTCATCTCTTAGTTTTCCAGTGAAGACTGTTTAGTGAGTTGCTTTCTTAAATCATTCTCCTTACCATGATTTTCTATTAAATCATTTAAATGCTTAAATCATTCTCCTTATCATGACTTTCAACATTTCACAATTCTTTCTTACCTACTTGTGATTCCTTATGTAGAATCTAGTAATTGCTCAATAACCCCATGGTAATAAAGCATTATTACAAAAACCTTGAAAATTAGAATAGTGATAATTTATGCCAATCAGTTACCTTCTGATTAATACATAGTTTGTAGTAGGGCTACTAGTATGTGTGCAGGTTGTTGACTCAAAACGGTGCCCAGCCCACGGGGGTGAGTAGGAGCCACAAGCTTCAGGTCACCTCACCAAGCTGTGTGTCACAGTCTTACGGAAGCATTTCTCCTCATTTGCCTGAGGTACGCTGAGGGGTAACAACCCTACTATCTAGGAACAAAATTAGGCATAGTTTGGCAGCTGCTCTTTATTTTTATCTTTTTATTTTATTAGAGGAATGGTTGAAGAAACCAAGAATATGTTTCTAGAATAGAAGCATTATAGCCTCCATCACTTGGGTGACATATAATTTATTGCTCAAATAATGACCCTTTTGCAAATGAAAATAAGAATTTTTAATAATTATCTGGAGAGCCATAGCCAATTTGGCTCAGTGGATAGAGCTTCAGCCCGAGGAGTGAAGGGTCTCAGGTTCAGTTCTGGTCAAGGGCAGGTACCTCAGTTGCAGGCTTGATTCCTGGTTCAGTTGAGGCGTGCATAGGAAGCAACCAATCGATGTGTCTCTCTCATGATGTTTTTCTCTCTCTGTGTTTCTCCCCCTGCCTACACTCTCCTTAAAAATCAGTGGAAGAATATCCTCAGTTGAGGATTAACAACAACAAAAAATAATAATTACACAGGGGCAACATAAGTAAACTTAAAACTTTGGAGGCAAATCAAGATATTTGGTCAACCAAACTATAATATATCTGAGTACCTTCCTGGGGAAGAGAAATAAAAATTGAGACAAAGCAAAAGAAGGCAAAAATGAGACAGACAGTTCAGTGCCTGACACAGCCCAGATAATTTTTTTAAAAAGATTGAAAATTCAGGTTGGAGGACCCATGTTTGTATAAAATATAAAAGTCAAGTAGTAAGATCTCCACTTCAGACAGAACATGTTTATTCAGTCTCTCTATATATACCTTTCTCTACCTCTTCTCTCCTCCCCCACCTCTTAATAGATGTTATAAAATAAAGATGTCAGAAAGAAAATAGCCGTTTTATTACACAAATAAATTCACTATGATGTACATTCCAACTGTGGGCCCCTAACATAAAATTCATCTTTGGAACACCTTTTACATAACAAGAATAATGGGGAAAAGACATTTCAGCACTATATGATATATATTACTCACAACCATAAATTTACCTTACCAAAATTGAAATAGATTTTAATATCAAGCAGATATGTGTGCTGTTTTACTTTTAAGGAGAAGATGGAATTATTATTTTCTAATTGTATTCAAATTACTGTAAAGACTTCTTTAAATTTTACCTTTTTCTCACACTTTGCCTCTGAGCTGTAGTGTTGTACTGAAACCTCGTGGATGCTGATTTCAGGTGCATAATGCGTCCAAGCACTGGAAATCGCTGGTCATCTGGTCACCTTTTGGTCAATTACGTGAAACATTTGCTTTCAGTAATGGTTTTTAGGTCAGTCATTCCTAGAGCTGCTGCTTGCTTGTCTTTTTATTTTTTATTCCTGTGAAATAGAATGAAAATGGGAAAAACATTAAGAGCTGCTAAAAACTGCCCACAGTTCAGACTGTCCTTTCTCTGGCAGAGAAATGCTACTAACTTCATCTGACTTGTGATCTCTGACATTGCTTCTCAGAGAGGCCCACTGGGTAAAGATTCAGACAAAAATTAATGTGTTACTTAGAGCTTTCAAAGTGGGAATTATTCACTGTGTTTTTGAAATTTAATGAGCATTATCTACTTATTAAAATTAGTAACTCTAAAGGAGTCGTTGTCTATCATAGGAATCCAGATATTTTTTATTCCTGAGAAAAAGTAGAGTTGAAATTTTTACATTTACCTATAGGAACAGAAAATGAGTGGTTAAAGTGAGCTTGAAAATAATTTCTCCTCCTTCTTATAATCAAGTGACCAAATAATTGTCACTCATTGGCTCATGTAGCCATTCCTCAGCAAATGTATATAAATGCTAATTATGTGCTAGCATTAAGTTTTCTCTCAAGATTATAATCCAGTGAATACTTGATAGGACTATGACATATATTCTAGCCCCCAAAGAAGAATGCATGACAGAGGATAGGGACTGAAATAAAGAGATGAAAATAGGTGTTCCTAGAAAATCTGTATGTATAGTAACATTTCATCTATCTGCAGATTAGAATTTCAGCAACTTCGAACACAGTTACTAGTAACCCAGGGAGAACAAGAATTCTTATGGCTCAGGACTCTTCCCCACATTCAGCTCTGCTGGACTGAGATTTGGAGGAAAAGTCATTTGAAGATTAAAAGCTTCTATTTGAATAAAAGGGGGGAAATGTAACTGCTTTTTATACCCATTATGGTCCAGACAGTATGTTAAGTAGGTTCAATTACATGATCTAATATATTCAACAGAAAAATAAGCAAAATACTCCTCACTATGCATACATATGAAAAAAAAGGACACAGAGAATGCAGGTCAGATCCAATTTAAAGCTGGTGTGAGCTCAAAGGTCATGAGAAGGACAGCAAGGTTGTCCTCAGATGACCATCAAGGTTGTCCTCAGATCAGTTCTTATAACATTCACTGTATATATTTACACAATTGATAGAAAAAGAACTGTTTGTACCTAAAGCAAAAAAAAAAAATATTGGAGAAGAGTGGGAAGATTTTAGAGCTAGAAAATATATATCTTGTTTTTAAAAATTAAGCAATTTTTTTATTAAAGTATTTGCTTTATTTATTTTTTATTGATTAAGGTATTACATATGTGTCCTTATCTCCCCATTGCCCCCCAACCCCCCACTCATGCCCTCACCCCCCTGCAAAGTAAGCAATTTTAACCAATCCAGCTACTTATGGCTGCTTTTGAGACGCCAGGCTTTTTCTTTCCAGGCAGGGGAATTTTTGAAAAGGACACAGTGCTGTGTACCGAGCCAGGGCCTTGGCCCTGACTAGCATTTCTCCTTTCATCTCATTCGTGATGATTTTCAGGATGCTGGAGCCGTGCTGACATCTTAGATCTCAAAATAAGAGGAGGGATGTTAGATCTAAAGCTAATCCCAATACCTTTTCTTAACTTCCTGAAATGGGCACCCACTATGGTTTAGAGAAATTGTAGCATTTTCTTTCACTACTTAATTTTTACTATATACAGCGTGTCCCCAAAAATACATACACACTTTAACAGCTGGTAGCTCACTCTTTAAAATGAAATGTATTTTAAAAAACATTTCATCATTGTTAAAAGTGTGTGGATACATTTTGGGACACCCTATATTTTTTTATTTACATTAGAATTACATTGTAATATGTCTAAAAAATTTGGGCTGAATATACAATGGGAAATGAATAGGGTAATCTAAATCATCATTTTTGTGGTTATATTAGATGTCATCACTTACTTATGTAACAATAATAAGAATAGGAAAGAAGAAAAGGTGGTGCAAATGTTAACTTTTTTCCTTCCTATCTACTTAAAAATGAGTATTTCTAACCTATGACTTCCTTCTTTGTGCATGAATTTTATTTTCCTTCTCTGTCTAGCACTGAGCTTCTCTTAAAAATAATTACCCCCTCCATAAAATTACTTTGATAATATACCTATTGATTTCTCTGCCTAGGGGCATAGGTTTTTATATTAAAGTGACATATTTTTGAGTTCTACAGAGTTAATATTTCCCCTTTGATCTATAGCATATCTTTTAGATTTTGCCCAAGGTCACATTGCAAATCTAGAAGCCATACACATGTAAAGTGTTATGATATTATAGCTATGTAATATAAACAAATACAATTTCCTTATGTGCTATGAAGATACAACTGAAATGACAGTGATAGATTGACAGCTACATTCCACTGTGTGATGATTATAGAACCAACAACTTTTCCCTTCATGCTAGTTTTGCCAAGTGTTTGTTAAACTTAGAAGAGTTCCTTCTGTTTGTTTTATTTGCCATTTTTCCAGAACTAGAAAACTTTAAATGCATCTTAGTATTTTCAAAAAATAATTTTAAAATGCCTTAAACAGATTAGAAGCAATATAAGTAAGAAGAAAATCTAGGTCACTAATTTCAGTTTATATAAAATTAGCATGGCTTAGGGGCATTATATGCTTGGTAATATCCTATGCTTTTAGTATCTCAAAAAACTACAATTTTTGGTGATTCTCACACAAAACCTTGGGGCAAATTAAAAGTTCAACCCGAACCACTTTAAGAACCACTGAAAAACAAACAAACGAATGCAATTCCATTCTTTTTGGATTTCTTTTTTTAATAAAAATGTCTATGAGGTTATACTCGTATTTATAGCACATCTAATCATTATGTGAGCATGTTTTGGTAAGTTTCTAATGTTTTGGTAAGATTTTCAATTTTGGAACTTCTGTCAAAATGCACATTGCACTAACGCACAGTCAGTATAATAGTCCTTATATAACAAAATAAAAAAAATACAAATTTATTATTTGCAGATCAAGCAAAAATGTGGAAACTACAATAACTGCATATAGCGGCAACGATGATGGTATTTATCTTCTATGAAAACTTTTCTATATTCTCCAAATTATCCATCATGAAATTGTATTGTTTTAAGGTAATAAAAATCACTTAACTGTACTATCTTTTTGAGAATTATTACTAGAGATGATTTACTATAATCACCATAACTAGTAATGAGTACATAACACACACACACAACACATTCTCGCACACTATAATGAAACTTAAGAGCATTTTTTATGTATTATAAATTTTTAATATAAGGTTTTCTACTCTAGATCTCTCAGGATTTTTATCAGGATGTCATTTTTTAAAATCTTATTAAATATATTGGGATGACATTGGTTAATAAGATTACATAAGTTTCAAGTGTGCGATTCTATAATACATCATCTGTATATTGCATTGTGTTCTCACCATTCAAAGTCAAGTCTCCTTCTGTCACCATATATTTGAACGCCTTTATGCTCTTCTACCTCTCCTCACACCCATTTCCCTCTGGTAACCACCGTACTGTTAAGACTAACAAATAAGACTAACAAATAGTTTGTTAGTTTGTCTTGTGTGTTCATTTGTTGCTTTCTGTTCTTGACTTGTTCTATCTGACTTATTATGTTTAGCATGATCTCAATATCTATCCATGTTATCGCAAATGGAAGTATTTCATCTTTTCTTATAGTAGTGTTCCATTGTATTTATACATCACATCTTCTTTAAGCAATTATCCATTAAAATAGATTTCAGTTGTTTCCCATAATGCTGCAATGAACACAGCGGATGCATATATTTTTAGGAATAAATGTTTTCAAAATTTTCAGGTTGATACCTAAAGAGGGATTGCTGGGTCATATGTTAGCTCTGTTCTTCACTCTTTGGGGAACCAACATCTGTCTTCCATAGTGGCTGTAACAATTTACATTTCCACCAGAAGTATACCTTTTTTCTCCCAACACATGTTATTTCCTGTCTTGTTGAAAATAGCCATTCTAACAGGTGTGAGGTGGTATCTTGTGGTTTTCTTATTTCTTTTTTTTTTAAATATATTTTTATTGATTTCAGAGAGTGGAAGGGAGAGGAAGAGAGAGAAACATCAGTGATGAGAGAGAATCCTGAGAAAAAAGAACCAAGTCAAAGGTATAACATTCTCTGACTTCAAATTGTGCTACAAAGTGACAAAAATCAAAGCAGCATGATATTGACAGAAAAATAGACACACTGACCAATGGAACAGAATTGAGGGCCCAGAAAATAACCCCACATATATATGGGCAAGTAGTTTTGTTATCATCATTTAGCTAATTAACATTAATAAAGGAAAGAAAGCAAAGAGAAGTCAGACATCATAAGCATGGTCACCTAGAAAGCTACAGCTTCACACAGCAGTGCTCCTTCCCTTCCCCATCTGGTACTGGGTGGTTGTGGGGAGAAGGGGGTGATAGGCACATGGACAGAAGTTGGGGGGGCACAGGGGAGGTGCTTGTCTGTCAGTCTAGCTTGGGGAACAAGGGATTAGGTTGGGGGGTGGACCCATCAGAAGTGAGTGAAATCTTGAAAAGGTAATTGGCTAGTTTGAAGAAGCTCTTAGTTAAAAACCTTCGCTCCTGCTCTTCCTTTGCTATGTGTTCACCTCTTCCCTTTCCAGAGCTACGTGGACTTAAGCAGCCACAGGTCCCATGGCCTTGTGGACCCCAAACACAATGGACTGCAGCTGGGAACACAAGGTAAACCAGCCAGATGCTGGACCAGACTGGACTTTAATATGGAGCTGAAACTCTGAGCAGTGGCCTTAATTCTGGCCCCGTTAGAAGCAAAGATTGGGCTACTTCCATTGTGAAATGGACAGAAAAGGGACCTTGGAGGGGAATCCGCTTAATTTTACATCATCATAAAGCTTTCCATAGAAGCCACATCCCACCCCAGGGGCCTCGGGGAATTATTTTCCTCATGGTAGTGGAAGAACTCACCTTCCACCAGTAACAGTTTTTAACAAAAAAGCCAAAACCATACAATAGGTAATAAAAATCTTCTTTGTGTAAATGGTGCTGGGAAAATTGGAGAGCCACATGCAAAAAAACCCATGAAAGTAGACTGGTATTTGTCACTGTACACAAAAGTTAACTCCGAATGGATCACAGGATGTCCTTTTTAAATGTATCAAATGACACACAAAAGGTATTTTACAGGGCAACTTGGACAGTAGTAAAGGACTGAGCATGATCACTCTGTCTAAGTAGAGGAAGGAAGGACAGGTAGTTATCACCTGACAGGTGGATTAACTTCCTGACTTCTGAAAGTATCGCTGAGAAGCAGAAAGGAACCAAACCCTGTTGCCAGACACGCTGCTCAGCCATGAGATGTGCAATCACAATTGTTTTTTAAAGGGACATCCTGTTCAAATTAATGATTTTGTACTTCACATGCATCCTCATACAGAAAAAGTTTTATCATGATTCATTTATGTTCTTGGAAAAACAGATTAATATGTCACTTTATGTTAAGCTAAGATAAGAAAAATAATTATATTTATGATACAAAGGAGCTGTAGCTTAGTTTGCAACCAAGCAGGTTAACTCATTTTTCCTGGAGAAAATATTAGTAGCCTTTTAGACCAATTCGACTCCCACATCCACAGCATAAATCGTTATGTTCTCATCTGGTTAAAGGTGCATTTAGGTGTCTGCAAGGTAGTTGTGGCCTTTGAAAACCCAGGGCAACATTCACATCTTCGTTTTCATCTTAAGGTTTAACACATCTTACCTAGCAAAGCCAAGAGGGAAGTCTAATGTCTAATTTCCTGGACTTGTCCTCCCCTTAATCTTACATGTTATTCACACAATGACTAAAGTGATTTTTCAGATTTATCACTTAAATTCTCCTTTGGCTCCGTCCCTCCTCAGCTGAAATCAATCCATGTGTCTGGCAATATGCACTGATCAGTCTTCTCTCATCAAACCCTGTTCTTTTTGTGCGTATAAAAACAAAAACAAACAAAAAAAATACAGTATTATTTCCCCACCTCTGCACCTTCCCAACTCAATTTTCTCCTATGTGCCAGGTGGATTAATTAGCTGACAATGACAGTCTCTTGCAGTCTGGGTGTTCCTCTTCCCCTCTTCTCTCATTGGGTTACAGAGTGGTCTTCTCCCCACGCCTTATACAAATAGCTGGGGAATGACTCTGGAAAACTGCACATCTCAGGACATCTCTGGCTGAGCCTGGGAGAGGCCAGGAGCATGCTGAAGGCAATTAGAAGCTGGTAGGGATTTGTTTAGTTTTCTATTTCACAGGTCTAAAGTAAAAGACTATATACAGACCCTGATGAAAAAGAAAGGGACAATATGCTTTTCTTTAATTTCTCCTTCACTTTTCCAAAAGTTTTGGACAGTGCCATGACAAATGAGCCTTTACCATACCAAAAGGCTGACATTTGAGGACATCTTTGACAAAGATAATATTTGTTTTCAAAATGTTCATTATTTTCGTTAAGTTGCAGAGAACTGGAACGAGGGTAGAAGTAGAGAGAGACAAAAGTAAGGAGGAAGGAAAGCTCCCTCGCTGGCAGAAAGTTGTCAAGCCAGCTTCGCTTCCTCAGCCAGAGGCTCTGCTTCCTTTTATGAGTGAAAAAGGATGGGATGACAAGCCAAATGCCCCCTGGGCTTCTGAAAGAAGACGGAAAAGTCCGGAAGGATCTGGGTCTTTATTAATGCATTGCGCTTCTTTTCTAATTCTTCTCTGATTCCTTGAATGGGCCAGATTTGACTGAGGTTGCCTGTATTTGCAAAGAAAGAGCATGATGGACTATTGGCCTCATTAGAAAGGTTTGGGGGGTTAGGACTGGTTCTTATAAACTGAGGACTCTCTGAAGTGAAAATTGGGTGCTGCATTTTTAAGGACTAATTAAATGACTCACGGAGGGAGACCAAGGAGAAGATTCCACACGTGTATAAACACAGCTGCATAGTTCTGACAGCATTAGAGTCCATCAGCAGAAAAGAAATGAAAAGGGGGGAAATTCAACTACCAACTTTCCTCTTGGCTTTTGTGGGATTCCTGAACCGCAATGGGCAGGGAATGGGTGGCCATCTCCCATCATACTTCTGCTTTTTGGCAATCTTGTTTTTAGCCAATCGGGTGTTTTTTTTTTGTTTGTTTTTTTTACTGAATCAATGGGCAAGGACATGCTCAGGGGCTTGTTAGAGGACAGAGTGCTAAATCAGGAGAAGATGAGAATAGAGGGAGATGAAAATGATACAGAAGCTTCTCTGCAAAGGTAACTACTAGCCTTAATATTGTATTTATTATTTCCTTATATGTCTTTATACAGAGTACAAAGTATTATTGCCTCTTCTGAAACTTTATTAAATGCAATACTATATATGTTCTTTTAGAATTTTTTTTTGCTTCCTCAATGTTATATTAACGAGACTTATCAATGTTGACCTGTAAAGCTATACTTCATTTCTTCAATTATCTAAAGAGACTATAATTCATCTATCCATTCAACTCTTGTTGGATATATGGGTTATTTCTATTTTTTCTACTACAGACAATGCTCCTGTAGACACACAGTATTTATAACTTCCAGTAAGGAATATGGCAAGTTTCCACTCACTTTTACATTCGTTACTGTTTGTCAGCAGAGTTATAAACTGCTGTAGGTACTATTCACGTGAGAGTCTCCTCACATATTGCATGTTGGTTGCTGCCATTGTGAATGGGATCATTTCTCTTATTATATATTTAACTGGTCATTAGTGGCCTATAAAATGTTATGTCATTTTGTTAACTTCTTTTACAGTAAATCTAAATGTGTTTCTTTGATCCTCTTGAGTTGTCCAAAATAATAGAATCGCAGTTTCCTCTTCCCACTAGTATGCTCCCTATTGCTATGACATGACATTGCAGTACTTATGTATCTCAGAATTTGGGTATTTGAAAGACTTTTTGTCCTTTTCAATATCTGTAGTTTTTTTCCAATTAACTGTGTAGGTAGATCCTAGTTAAAAATAGATTTTTTTCATCAGTGCAATAAATTGTCATTTATTAAAAATTTATTAAAAGTTGTATCATTTATTTTGAAATCTATAGAGAGTTTATATTTTTCTCTCTTGACATATTAATATTATATTGCCTGATAAATAGATTTTAACATTTATCCAATATCTTATAAGAGATTATTTAAAATACTTGTTTGACAATATTATTAAAAATTTTCAATCATTTCCTTCTAATTTTCCATTTATCCCTAGCAAACGAACACTAAATAATTTTCACTTAAAAGGCATTTGTATTTTTTTTAGACTTCATCTCTTAGTTTTCCAGTGAAGACTGTTTAGTGAGTTGCTTTCTTAAATCATTCTCCTTACCATGATTTTCTATTAAATCATTTAAATTTTTAAATCATTCTCCTTATCATGACTTTCAACATTTCACAATTCTTTCTTACCTACTTGTGATTCCTTATGTAGAATCTAGTAATTGCTCAATAACCCCATGGTAATAAAGCATTATTACAAAAACCTTGAAAATTAGAATAGTGATAATTTATGCCAATCAGTTACCTTCTGATTAATACATAGTTTGTAGTAGGGCTACTAGTATGTGTGCAGGTTGTTGACTCAAAACGGTGCCCAGCCCACGGGGGTGAGTAGGAGCCACAAGCTTCAGGTCACCTCACCAAGCTGTGTGTCACAGTCTTACGGAAGCATTTCTCCTCATTTGCCTGAGGTACGCTGAGGGGTAACAACCCTACTATCTAGGAACAAAATTAGGCATAGTTTGGCAGCTGCTCTTTATTTTTATCTTTTTATTTTATTAGAGGAATGGTTGAAGAAACCAAGAATATGTTTCTAGAATAGAAGCATTATAGCCTCCATCACTTGGGTGACATATAATTTATTGCTCAAATAATGACCCTTTTGCAAATGAAAATAAGAATTTTTAATAATTATCTGGAGAGCCATAGCCAATTTGGCTCAGTGGATAGAGCTTCAGCCCGAGGAGTGAAGGGTCTCAGGTTCAGTTCTGGTCAAGGGCAGGTACCTCAGTTGCAGGCTTGATTCCTGGTTCAGTTGAGGCGTGCATAGGAAGCAACCAATCGATGTGTCTCTCTCATGATGTTTTTCTCTCTCTGTGTTTCTCCCCCTGCCTACACTCTCCTTAAAAATCAGTGGAAGAATATCCTCAGTTGAGGATTAACAACAACAAAAAATAATAATTACACAGGGGCAACATAAGTAAACTTAAAACTTTGGAGGCAAATCAAGATATTTGGTCAACCAAACTATAATATATCTGAGTACCTTCCTGGGGAAGAGAAATAAAAATTGAGACAAAGCAAAAGAAGGCAAAAATGAGACAAAGACAGTTCAGTGCCTGACACAGCCCAGATAATTTTTTTAAAAAGATTGAAAATTCAGGTTGGAGGACCCATGTTTGTATAAAATATAAAAGTCAAGTAGTAAGATCTCCACTTCAGACAGAACATGTTTATTCAGTCTCTCTATATATACCTTTCTCTACCTCTTCTCTCCTCCCCCACCTCTTAATAGATGTTATAAAATAAAGATGTCAGAAAGAAAATAGCCGTTTTATTACACAAATAAATTCACTATGATGTACATTCCAACTGTGGGCCCCTAACATAAAATTCATCTTTGGAACACCTTTTACATAACAAGAATAATGGGGAAAAGACATTTCAGCACTATATGATATATATTACTCACAACCATAAATTTACCTTACCAAAATTGAAATAGATTTTAATATCAAGCAGATATGTGTGCTGTTTTACTTTTAAGGAGAAGATGGAATTATTATTTTCTAATTGTATTCAAATTACTGTAAAGACTTCTTTAAATTTTACCTTTTTCTCACACTTTGCCTCTGAGCTGTAGTGTTGTACTGAAACCTCGTGGATGCTGATTTCAGGTGCATAATGCGTCCAAGCACTGGAAATCGCTGGTCATCTGGTCACCTTTTGGTCAATTACGTGAAACATTTGCTTTCAGTAATGGTTTTTAGGTCAGTCATTCCTAGAGCTGCTGCTTGCTTGTCTTTTTATTTTTTATTCCTGTGAAATAGAATGAAAATGGGAAAAACATTAAGAGCTGCTAAAAACTGCCCACAGTTCAGACTGTCCTTTCTCTGGCAGAGAAATGCTACTAACTTCATCTGACTTGTGATCTCTGACATTGCTTCTCAGAGAGGCCCACTGGGTAAAGATTCAGACAAAAATTAATGTGTTACTTAGAGCTTTCAAAGTGGGAATTATTCACTGTGTTTTTGAAATTTAATGAGCATTATCTACTTATTAAAATTAGTAACTCTAAAGGAGTCGTTGTCTATCATAGGAATCCAGATATTTTTTATTCCTGAGAAAAAGTAGAGTTGAAATTTTTACATTTACCTATAGGAACAGAAAATGAGTGGTTAAAGTGAGCTTGAAAATAATTTCTCCTCCTTCTTATAATCAAGTGACCAAATAATTGTCACTCATTGGCTCATGTAGCCATTCCTCAGCAAATGTATATAAATGCTAATTATGTGCTAGCATTAAGTTTTCTCTCAAGATTATAATCCAGTGAATACTTGATAGGACTATGACATATATTCTAGCCCCCAAAGAAGAATGCATGACAGAGGATAGGGACTGAAATAAAGAGATGAAAATAGGTGTTCCTAGAAAATCTGTATGTATAGTAACATTTCATCTATCTGCAGATTAGAATTTCAGCAACTTCGAACACAGTTACTAGTAACCCAGGGAGAACAAGAATTCTTATGGCTCAGGACTCTTCCCCACATTCAGCTCTGCTGGACTGAGATTTGGAGGAAAAGTCATTTGAAGATTAAAAGCTTCTATTTGAATAAAAGGGGGGAAATGTAACTGCTTTTTATACCCATTATGGTCCAGACAGTATGTTAAGTAGGTTCAATTACATGATCTAATATATTCAACAGAAAAATAAGCAAAATACTCCTCACTATGCATACATATGAAAAAAAAGGACACAGAGAATGCAGGTCAGATCCAATTTAAAGCTGGTGTGAGCTCAAAGGTCATGAGAAGGACAGCAAGGTTGTCCTCAGATGACCATCAAGGTTGTCCTCAGATCAGTTCTTATAACATTCACTGTATATATTTACACAATTGATAGAAAAAGAACTGTTTGTACCTAAAGCAAAAAAAAAAAATATTGGAGAAGAGTGGGAAGATTTTAGAGCTAGAAAATATATATCTTGTTTTTAAAAATTAAGCAATTTTTTTATTAAAGTATTTGCTTTTATTTATTTTTTATTGATTAAGGTATTACATATGTGTCCTTATCTCCCCATTGCCCCCCAACCCCCCACTCATGCCCTCACCCCCCTGCAAAGTAAGCAATTTTAACCAATCCAGCTACTTATGGCTGCTTTTGAGACACCAGGGTTTTCCTTTCCAGGCAGGGGAATTTTTGAAAAGGACACAGTGCTGTGTACCGAGCCAGGGCCTTGGCCCTGACTAGCATTTCTCCTTTCATCTCATTCGTGATGATTTTCAGGATGCTGGAGCCGTGCTGACATCTTAGATCTCAAAATAAGAGGAGGGATGTTAGATCTAAAGCTAATCCCAATACCTTTTCTTAACTTCCTGAAATGGGCACCCACTATGGTTTAGAGAAATTGTAGCATTTTCTTTCACTACTTAATTTTTACTATATACAGCGTGTCCCCAAAAATACATACACACTTTAACAGCTGGTAGCTCACTCTTTAAAATGAAATGTATTTTAAAAAACATTTCATCATTGTTAAAAGTGTGTGGATACATTTTGGGACACCCTATATTTTTTTATTTACATTAGAATTACATTGTAATATGTCTAAAAAATTTGGGCTGAATATACAATGGGAAATGAATAGGGTAATCTAAATCATCATTTTTGTGGTTATATTAGATGTCATCACTTACTTATGTAACAATAATAAGAATAGGAAAGAAGAAAAGGTGGTGCAAATGTTAACTTTTTTCCTTCCTATCTACTTAAAAATGAGTATTTCTAACCTATGACTTCCTTCTTTGTGCATGAATTTTATTTTCCTTCTCTGTCTAGCACTGAGCTTCTCTTAAAAATAATTACCCCCTCCATAAAATTACTTTGATAATATACCTATTGATTTCTCTGCCTAGGGGCATAGGTTTTTATATTAAAGTGACATATTTTTGAGTTCTACAGAGTTAATATTTCCCCTTTGATCTATAGCATATCTTTTAGATTTTGCCCAAGGTCACATTGCAAATCTAGAAGCCATACACATGTAAAGTGTTATGATATTATAGCTATGTAATATAAACAAATACAATTTCCTTATGTGCTATGAAGATACAACTGAAATGACAGTGATAGATTGACAGCTACATTCCACTGTGTGATGATTATAGAACCAACAACTTTTCCCTTCATGCTAGTTTTGCCAAGTGTTTGTTAAACTTAGAAGAGTTCCTTCTGTTTGTTTTATTTGCCATTTTTCCAGAACTAGAAAACTTTAAATGCATCTTAGTATTTTCAAAAAATAATTTTAAAATGCCTTAAACAGATTAGAAGCAATATAAGTAAGAAGAAAATCTAGGTCACTAATTTCAGTTTATATAAAATTAGCATGGCTTAGGGGCATTATATGCTTGGTAATATCCTATGCTTTTAGTATCTCAAAAAACTACAATTTTTGGTGATTCTCACACAAAACCTTGGGGCAAATTAAAAGTTCAACCCGAACCACTTTAAGAACCACTGAAAAACAAACAAACGAATGCAATTCCATTCTTTTTGGATTTCTTTTTTTAATAAAAATGTCTATGAGGTTATACTCGTATTTATAGCACATCTAATCATTATGTGAGCATGTTTTGGTAAGTTTCTAATGTTTTGGTAAGATTTTCAATTTTGGAACTTCTGTCAAAATGCACATTGCACTAACGCACAGTCAGTATAATAGTCCTTATATAACAAAATAAAAAAAATACAAATTTATTATTTGCAGATCAAGCAAAAATGTGGAAACTACAATAACTGCATATAGCGGCAACGATGATGGTATTTATCTTCTATGAAAACTTTTCTATATTCTCCAAATTATCCATCATGAAATTGTATTGTTTTAAGGTAATAAAAATCACTTAACTGTACTATCTTTTTGAGAATTATTACTAGAGATGATTTACTATAATCACCATAACTAGTAATGAGTACATAACACACACACACAACACATTCTCGCACACTATAATGAAACTTAAGAGCATTTTTTATGTATTATAAATTTTTAATATAAGGTTTTCTACTCTAGATCTCTCAGGATTTTTATCAGGATGTCATTTTTTAAAATCTTATTAAATATATTGGGATGACATTGGTTAATAAGATTACATAAGTTTCAAGTGTGCGATTCTATAATACATCATCTGTATATTGCATTGTGTTCTCACCATTCAAAGTCAAGTCTCCTTCTGTCACCATATATTTGAACGCCTTTATGCTCTTCTACCTCTCCTCACACCCATTTCCCTCTGGTAACCACCGTACTGTTAAGACTAACAAATAAGACTAACAAATAGTTTGTTAGTTTGTCTTGTGTGTTCATTTGTTGCTTTCTGTTCTTGACTTGTTCTATCTGACTTATTATGTTTAGCATGATCTCAATATCTATCCATGTTATCGCAAATGGAAGTATTTCATCTTTTCTTATAGTAGTGTTCCATTGTATTTATACATCACATCTTCTTTAAGCAATTATCCATTAAAATAGATTTCAGTTGTTTCCCATAATGCTGCAATGAACACAGCGGATGCATATATTTTTAGGAATAAATGTTTTCAAAATTTTCAGGTTGATACCTAAAGAGGGATTGCTGGGTCATATGTTAGCTCTGTTCTTCACTCTTTGGGGAACCAACATCTGTCTTCCATAGTGGCTGTAACAATTTACATTTCCACCAGAAGTATACCTTTTTTCTCCCAACACATGTTATTTCCTGTCTTGTTGAAAATAGCCATTCTAACAGGTGTGAGGTGGTATCTTGTGGTTTTCTTTTTTCTTTTTTTTTAAATATATTTTTATTGATTTCAGAGAGTGGAAGGGAGAGGAAGAGAGAGAAACATCAGTGATGAGAGAGAATCCTGAGAAAAAAGAACCAAGTCAAAGGTATAACATTCTCTGACTTCAAATTGTGCTACAAAGTGACAAAAATCAAAGCAGCATGATATTGACAGAAAAATAGACACACTGACCAATGGAACAGAATTGAGGGCCCAGAAAATAACCCCACATATATATGGGCAAGTAGTTTTGTTATCATCATTTAGCTAATTAACATTAATAAAGGAAAGAAAGCAAAGAGAAGTCAGACATCATAAGCATGGTCACCTAGAAAGCTACAGCTTCACACAGCAGTGCTCCTTCCCTTCCCCATCTGGTACTGGGTGGTTGTGGGGAGAAGGGGGTGATAGGCACATGGACAGAAGTTGGGGGGGCACAGGGGAGGTGCTTGTCTGTCAGTCTAGCTTGGGGAACAAGGGATTAGGTTGGGGGGTGGACCCATCAGAAGTGAGTGAAATCTTGAAAAGGTAATTGGCTAGTTTGAAGAAGCTCTTAGTTAAAAACCTTCGCTCCTGCTCTTCCTTTGCTATGTGTTCACCTCTTCCCTTTCCAGAGCTACGTGGACTTAAGCAGCCACAGGTCCCATGGCCTTGTGGACCCCAAACACAATGGACTGCAGCTGGGAACACAAGGTAAACCAGCCAGATGCTGGACCAGACTGGACTTTAATATGGAGCTGAAACTCTGAGCAGTGGCCTTAATTCTGGCCCCGTTAGAAGCAAAGATTGGGCTACTTCCATTGTGAAATGGACAGAAAAGGGACCTTGGAGGGGAATCCGCTTAATTTTACATCATCATAAAGCTTTCCATAGAAGCCACATCCCACCCCAGGGGCCTCGGGGAATTATTTTCCTCATGGTAGTGGAAGAACTCACCTTCCACCAGTAACAGTTTTTAACAAAAAAGCCAAAACCATACAATAGGTAATAAAAATCTTCTTTGTGTAAATGGTGCTGGGAAAATTGGAGAGCCACATGCAAAAAAACCCATGAAAGTAGACTGGTATTTGTCACTGTACACAAAAGTTAACTCCGAATGGATCACAGGATGTCCTTTTTAAATGTATCAAATGACACACAAAAGGTATTTTACAGGGCAACTTGGACAGTAGTAAAGGACTGAGCATGATCACTCTGTCTAAGTAGAGGAAGGAAGGACAGGTAGTTATCACCTGACAGGTGGATTAACTTCCTGACTTCTGAAAGTATCGCTGAGAAGCAGAAAGGAACCAAACCCTGTTGCCAGACACGCTGCTCAGCCATGAGATGTGCAATCACAATTGTTTTTTAAAGGGACATCCTGTTCAAATTAATGATTTTGTACTTCACATGCATCCTCATACAGAAAAAGTTTTATCATGATTCATTTATGTTCTTGGAAAAACAGATTAATATGTCACTTTATGTTAAGCTAAGATAAGAAAAATAATTATATTTATGATACAAAGGAGCTGTAGCTTAGTTTGCAACCAAGCAGGTTAACTCATTTTTCCTGGAGAAAATATTAGTAGCCTTTTAGACCAATTCGACTCCCACATCCACAGCATAAATCGTTATGTTCTCATCTGGTTAAAGGTGCATTTAGGTGTCTGCAAGGTAGTTGTGGCCTTTGAAAACCCAGGGCAACATTCACATCTTCGTTTTCATCTTAAGGTTTAACACATCTTACCTAGCAAAGCCAAGAGGGAAGTCTAATGTCTAATTTCCTGGACTTGTCCTCCCCTTAATCTTACATGTTATTCACACAATGACTAAAGTGATTTTTCAGATTTATCACTTAAATTCTCCTTTGGCTCCGTCCCTCCTCAGCTGAAATCAATCCATGTGTCTGCCAATATGCACTGATCAGTCTTCTCTCATCAAACCCTGTTCTTTTTGTGCGTATAAAAACAAAAACAAACAAAAAAAATACAGTATTATTTCCCCACCTCTGCACCTTCCCAACTCAATTTTCTCCTGTGTGCCAGGTGGATTAATTAGCTGACAATGACAGTCTCTTGCAGTCTGGGTGTTCCTCTTCCCCTCTTCTCTCATTGGGTTACAGAGTGGTCTTCTCCCCACGCCTTATACAAATAGCTGGGGAATGACTCTGGAAAACTGCACATCTCAGGACATCTCTGGCTGAGCCTGGGAGAGGCCAGGAGCATGCTGAAGGCAATTAGAAGCTGGTAGGGATTTGTTTAGTTTTCTATTTCACAGGTCTAAAGTAAAAGACTATATACAGACCCTGATGAAAAAGAAAGGGACAATATGCTTTTCTTTAATTTCTCCTTCACTTTTCCAAAAGTTTTGGACAGTGCCATGACAAATGAGCCTTTACCATACCAAAAGGCTGACATTTGAGGACATCTTTGACAAAGATAATATTTGTTTTCAAAATGTTCATTATTTTCGTTAAGTTGCAGAGAACTGGAACGAGGGTAGAAGTAGAGAGAGACAAAAGTAAGGAGGAAGGAAAGCTCCCTCGCTGGCAGAAAGTTGTCAAGCCAGCTTCGCTTCCTCAGCCAGAGGCTCTGCTTCCTTTTATGAGTGAAAAAGGATGGGATGACAAGCCAAATGCCCCCTGGGCTTCTGAAAGAAGACGGAAAAGTCCGGAAGGATCTGGGTCTTTATTAATGCATTGCGCTTCTTTTCTAATTCTTCTCTGATTCCTTGAATGGGCCAGATTTGACTGAGGTTGCCTGTATTTGCAAAGAAAGAGCATGATGGACTATTGGCCTCATTAGAAAGGTTTGGGGGGTTAGGACTGGTTCTTATAAACTGAGGACTCTCTGAAGTGAAAATTGGGTGCTGCATTTTTAAGGACTAATTAAATGACTCACGGAGGGAGACCAAGGAGAAGATTCCACACGTGTATAAACACAGCTGCATAGTTCTGACAGCATTAGAGTCCATCAGCAGAAAAGAAATGAAAAGGGGGGAAATTCAACTACCAACTTTCCTCTTGGCTTTTGTGGGATTCCTGAACCGCAATGGGCAGGGAATGGGTGGCCATCTCCCATCATACTTCTGCTTTTTGGCAATCTTGTTTTTAGCCAATCGGGTGTTTGTGTTTTGTTTTTTGTTTTCTTTACTGAATCAATGGGCAAGGACATACTCAGGGGCTTGTTAGAGGACAGAGTGCTAAATCAGGAGAAGATGAGAATAGAGGGAGATGAAAATGATACAGAAATAGACCTGGCTTGACCTCTGATGAACACGATCATTTGGAAAAAGCACCAAGCCAGCCAAATGTTATCAACTACAATATACCAAAGACGCTTGTCCTTCCAGCAACCTAGAATGCTCTCCAATTAAATTTAAATATATTCTTCTAAAGGTGGGATGACATAGCCACTGTGTTGCAGAGCCTAATCTTTGATTTCCATATGCTATCAACTCTCAGACAATTAAGTAGCCCAATCTCACCCAGCATTTATTACCCTCAGACCCTACTTCCTACATCTAAGACCCTGAGAAAAGCTGCCCCATGTCTTCCTTGCTCCTGTGACATGACTCTGCAGCCCCTTTCTCCTGTCTACAGCTGAACATCTGTTTCCTCTCTGGTACATCTCCCTTTTTGAAATCTTGGAACTATCCTGAAGGCCTCATCTTGTCTTTCAGCTGACCTAATAATTAAATCTATACAGGACAGATTAATAAGAGAAAAATAACTAAATGTATTTACTTGAATGGGCCAGATTTGACTGAGGTTGCCTGTATTTGCAAAGAAAGAGCATGATGGACTATTGGCCTCATTAGAAAGGTTTGGGGGGTTAGGACTGGTTCTTATAAACTGAGGACTCTCTGAAGTGAAAATTGGGTGCTGCATTTTTAAGGACTAATTAAATGACTCACGGAGGGAGACCAAGGAGAAGATTCCACACGTGTATAAACACAGCTGCATAGTTCTGACAGCATTAGAGTCCATCAGCAGAAAAGAAATGAAAAGGGGGGAAATTCAACTACCAACTTTCCTCTTGGCTTTTGTGGGATTCCTGAACCGCAATGGGCAGGGAATGGGTGGCCATCTCCCATCATACTTCTGCTTTTTGGCAATCTTGTTTTTAGCCAATCGGGTGTTTGTGTTTTGTTTTTTGTTTTCTTTACTGAATCAATGGGCAAGGACATACTCAGGGGCTTGTTAGAGGACAGAGTGCTAAATCAGGAGAAGATGAGAATAGAGGGAGATGAAAATGATACAGAAATAGACCTGGCTTGACCTCTGATGAACACGATCATTTGGAAAAAGCACCAAACCAGCCAAATGTTATCAACTACAATGTACCAAAGATGCTTGTCCTTCCAGCAACCTAGAATGCTCTCCAATTAAATTTAAATATATTCTTCTAAAGGTGGGATGACATAGCCACTGTGTTGCAGAGCCTAATCTTTGATTTCCATATGCTATCAACTCTCAGACAATTAAGTAGCCCAATCTCACCCAGCATTTATTACCCTCAGACCCTACTTCCTACATCTAAGACCCTGAGATAAGCTGCCCCATGTCCTCCTTGCTCCTGTGACATGACTCTGCAGCCCCTTTCTCCTGTCTACAGCTGAACATCTGTTTCCTCTCTGGTACATCTCCCTTTTTGAAATCTTGGAACTATCCTGAAGGCCTCATCTTGTCAAAGTTCTTTCAGCTGACTTAATAATTAAATCTATACAAGACAGATTAATAAGAGAAAAATAACTAAATGTATTTACATATGGAAGCATGAGAACCCCACATACACGAGACAGTCAGAAACAGAAAGGGAAAATGAGGTATGAAGGGTGTTCTGAACCCAGGATGATGTAAGGTGCCTTGGAGCGTCAGTGGGAGGGAAGGTTATTGCAGGACAATAAGAAGATCAGGTGTTTAATAGTAGTTTGCCCTTCCCTGTAAGTAGGTCATAAAATGTTATTTCTGTTAAGTCTTATTATGGGCAAGGCCCCTAACTGAAATTCTTTAGGGGAGAGATAAACATTTCTGATGAGTCTGCAGGGTCTTGATTGCCTTCAGCCTCAAATAATTCTCATGCCAAATTGGCGCATTTTGGTGAGGTCTGTTCTGAATCCCTATAACACCAAAGATTGTATGGGAAAAAAAAACCTTCTAGTGCTGATAGAGCTGACAACTTGTCTTTGGTGATACAGCAGTAATAGAAAGAGTATTATGAAACAACTAAACTGCCAATGCTAAGTAGTATTAAGAATCTTTTAGTTCAGGTACAACTGCAAGAAGAGCACATCACAGGGTTAACAATTTACCAGTTGAACACTGAGTGTAACTACCAGAAAGAACTAAACTACACTAGCTATGGGACTTAAAGAAAGAGCACAATCAACAATTTATGCTAAGCCTTACCTTCTTAAAACATAAACTTGGCAATGTTTATTACTCAAGAACAAAATAATCATGGGGTCTCATGGTGCCTATCACTGTGTGAAAGGACTTCTGCTAATTTCTGCACCTACAAAGGGAGTTTCTTATTGGGAAGAAGTCATGCATCTCTGGTCGGAGCTGGGAATTGTGCCTCGGGTTTACGTCTAGTGGAAGGGAACAAAATTTGCAATCCCCAATAAATCCCGTTGACATAAGGAATCTCTTAGGCTGATTATTTTTATGAAATTGCAGGCATAGAAAAGCTCTCAAACTGAGTAGAAGTTATCCTTTTGCAAGAGACATATACTTAGTACAAGGAAAATCTCCATTTGTAGGGGTGTCTCTCTAGCTGTACCAGGAAGAGAAGGATAACCTTACCTCTTGACATTCTTATCAACGCTGAAGGCAAGAGCTTAAATCTGTAAAACAACCTCACCCTTGTTTACTGGGTTGTTCTTGGTAATGTCATAACTGGCTCCCTACCCCCAACATCTTCTTTAGTCTTTATGGAAGATTGTATGTAAGGTGGTGGCTTCAGTCCCTTCGGGGACTTACTCAGTTTTCCTGACTCTCATCCATGTATACATATTAATTTTTGTGGGTTTTTTCTCTTGTTAATTAGTTTGAGGTCAATTTAATTATTAGGCCAGCCCAAAACCTAGAAATAATAGAGGTTATTTTTTTTTCTTCCACACCAGTTTATGTGACTCTGCAGGCTGACGCTCTATCCACTGAGCCAAACGGTCAGGGCGAGTTTGAGGTCAATTCAATTATTAGGCCAGCCAAAGACCTAGAAATAATAGAGCTTATTTTTTTCTTCCACACCAGTCTACAGTAGTATTCCCTCACAGCTTGGGATCGGGGCGGGAGGTCAGGGCTGTAGGGCAAAGTGTTGCATGAAGTTCACAGATAAGGTGACCACATGATTTGTGTGCTAAACCAGGATACTTTGAGAGTGAAAATGCATGCTAAGCTAGGAGGACATGAGGACAATAGTCAAATCAGGACATAGGACAGAAAATGGGCATGGGGCCAACACTGGCACAATGAGAACACAAAGGGGAAGATCTTTGGGTGACACGGTTACCTAACAGCCTGCTGCCACTTCAGGTTTCCAGGCACAAATCTGTCAGGCACTTTCGGGGGCTGCGAAGGGGACTATTGGTCAGTACCCATCTCCATTCTTGTACAGTAACGGAGCTTTCAGTTGAACCCATGTGAGTCCAGCCAAAGTTTACAGGTTTCCTTTGTTTGTTTTCCCTACCAGCTCTCTTGCAGCTATCTTTAGCCAAATGATGAGGTTTTTGTCCAAAGAGAAGTGAAATGTATGTGTGTCTGGACCCAGGGTAGGCTGTCCCAGATATCCCCCAATGTTATATTGATTATTTCAAGTTAAAATCGCTTGAGAAACAGCAGGAGCAGGAGGAGCTCTCTGATGCTCCTCTGTCTCTATAAGAGCAGGAAATAAGTCCATGTGAGAAGTGCCCTTCACGCTCCTGAGGGCTGAGAGGCGACCTGATCACAGATTCATAAAAACCAGAGTTGAAAAGCCTGTATAAGTAAACCTAGTAACACCTTTCCTCATTTCCTTCCGAAGTCCAAACCTTGTTTAGATTTCTTTCTCGTGAGCACTAATTTCTTTGTCCTGTCAATTTCTCATTTTTTTTTGTTTGTCTAAAAAGGTGCCTCATTTGATCATTTCTTTAAGCCTCATTTTATGATCTGGGTATCATATCATGATTCCCTCCATCCACACGTGTGAAACTGGTTTTTCTCTCGTCAATCGTCAATCTAGTCTTGTGTCAATTTTATTTTTTACCATTAGTCCAGCCATAGGAACTAAAGGGGAGAGGGGAGAATTCTCCCCCCTCCCAACATATGCTATGTCTAGTTGACATACTTGAATGAAATGTATTCTCCCCTTTTCCTTGTTCTGTTTCTTCAGAATGGAGTGCAGGCAAATTAGCATAAGCTGAAGCATCACCTTAAACCATGATAAGATATTATAAGCCTGGATCCCCAGGATCCCAATATATTAGCCCTGGAATTCTGTCTTTGAAGCCCTGATACAAAAACTTTGTCCAGTAGCTGAATGTGTATGACTACTGGGTGCCTTCACTTTGGTCCTCTTGTTAGAGAGAGGCAGAATCCTGACCTAGCTCCTTCCCTTACATTCTTGTAGGGATAAATAGAGGTGTCAGCCAATTCCAGCTCAGTTGTCAACACAGAGCATACTATGTTAGAGGCTGCTACATTCTAATACTTTTCCAAATTGTATTCTAGGG
>NW_005353538.1:9992085-10012585 GCF_000412655.1 Myotis brandtii | reverse complement strand
TTGTGGCCAGTCATAATTCAAGTTCAAAATAATTTAAGAACTGTATCCTCAATGATTTTGAGATTTAATTTATATCTCAGAGCTGAGTTTGAAGTCAGAAACCACATAACTGTCACAACTTGAATATTGTCACCAAGAGCTGAGGTTCCAGCACAGCAAGGACCAGAGACTGCAGCACTTTTCTTGCTCCCAGGGTCCCAAACAGAGAGGAGATCATGATGAACTCATCTAGCTGTTACTTTTCCTTGACAAATAATAGTGCTTTAATAAGAAAAATATTTTAAACCTGGCCCTCTTTACCACACTAATAAATGAGAGAGAGAGAGAGAGAGAGAGAGAGAGAGAGAGAGAGAGAGAAGCAGGATGCTCAGAGTTTCTTCAGAGAAGCCATGGGGTCATGGAAAGAGTACCTGGCCAGGACTCAGATGACCATTGCTTCTACTTTTATCACCACACCTTCCTCACAGTGTGACCCTGCATCTGTGGTGCTGAACCCAGAGAATACTTAACAAGGATCTAGTTACCTGAATTATTTGAAGCACTTCTACAGACAACATATACGTACTATTTTGTGAATTAGTATATCCCAAAAATTTACAAAACATGGGAATTACTAAAAGGCAGGTTTGCCAAATGTGTGGCAAACCATCTTTCTTACAGTTAGATGTGTTTAGCAATAAATTGTTTTACTTCAGAAATTTTAAGGTTCCTGACGTAGGAAGTTTCCAAAACAGAGGGCTACATAGGGATCACCTGATATTTCTCTCAGAGTATATTTATCTGAAAAGATTCATAATAAAAACACTCAGCTAACCTATTTAAGTGGACTTACTGAGAAGACTTAGCTTTCAATATGTATTGGCATGTTCCTTGTAATTTTAACACAATCATGTATTAATAGACAAGAAACAAGGATGCCTGAATGCAGCCAACAATATCGACATGCCTTCCGCCTGTGGGGCTGTCAAAGGATATCCACACGGAGAAGACAATGGCAAAGGCAGGAAAAGGGCTTCTTGTTCTCCAGTCACACTTCTTCCAGAGGGAAGAGCAGCACTAAGACCAGGTGGCCATTAATCGCTCTGTCACTAGCTCTCCGGGGAAGCCTGTCTGCCCACACAGGCTCCCGTTATTTAACAAAAGTGCCTGTTTATCAGTTTAAAGTCTTCCCACACGGTGATGTAGGCTTGGGAAAGGAGGTGGTAGGAGAGATTCAGCTGTCCTGTGGCCTCTGGACAGGACACCTGACCAAAGGGGCCAGGATAAAGCTTCACAGAGCTATGCTGTGTCTGATTTGTTCTGTGTCTCTCCCTTTCTTTCTTAAGTTCTGACCCAATTCCGGGGCCTCCTTTCCAGTGGCTGGGTCTGTCTTTCTGTTCTCTAAGTTTACCATGCTGTCAATTGCCTCAATGGGGGATTAGAATGGAAGACTCTCCCATGATTTGGGCTGGCTTTGGGAAGGGGTTTTGGAAGTCAGTGAAAGAGTGAGGTGTTCAGAGGGAAACCTGAGGACACGAGAGATGTTTCTGAAGGAATTGAATGGTCTATCAGTAAAATGTGTCCACTGCTGATGTTTCACTCGATTCCGCTTGATAAATGAAGAGGGCCAGGCCCAGAGAAGGGAGCCTAAGCGTGATTCCTTGCATTCTAATTTTATTAGCTGAGTGATTGGAGAAACTGATCATCTTTAAGGGGATGGAGAGGGAGGGCCCAAGATTTGTCCAAGGCCTAAATTTCTCAAATGATACAATGAATGCATATGTACATTTTTTCCCTAAAGTATCAAAATAATTTAATGAAGTATGAAGGTCCTTTCCTCATTTCCTTCCGAAGTCCAAACCTTGTTTATGAAGAATTTTGGCATTGGGAAAGTAAAGAGAGTGGGTAGTAGAGTCAAGGCTTTCACACTCTAAGGCAGGCCAAACTCTGCATAAACTCAGCTCAGACACAACCAAGATAAAAGAAGAAATTCAGGAGCTGGATAAAGCATCAGTCACAACACATAGTACTAGGAAGTGTACTGTTGAGCTTCCGAAGGAAAGAGAGCTTTGAGTCCCAGGTATGTGTGTGTGTGTGTGTGTGTGTGTGAAGATTTCAGGAAAGTAAAGAGAGTGGGTAGTAGAGTCAAGGCTTTCACACTCTAAGGCAGGCCAAACTCTGCATAAACTCAGCTCAGACACAACCAAGATAAAAGAAGAAATTCAGGAGCTGGATAAAGCATCAGTCACAACACATAGTACTAGGAAGTGTACTGTTGAGCTTCCGAAGGAAAGAGAGCTTTGAGTCCCAGGTGTGTGTGTGTGCGCGCGCATGTGTGTGCGTGTGTGTGTGTGTGTGTGTGTGTGTGTGTGTGAAGAATGCAGGACCAAGTGAGAAATATCTTCAGATGCCATGTCCCTACTTGAGGATGGGAGCCCATCATTTCCCTGTCATAGACTCGGGCAGAGAGAGCAAGGCACATTGGCTTCCTCTCAGAATATATCATAATCCATGTATCACACTGTCTTTTATGAGTTGGACCTTGTGGGATATTGAGATCACAGAATTTACTCCACTTGATATATTTTAGTAAAGTTTGAGGAGGCTTGGATGATTCTTCTTATTAGTGATTCTTTTTCTACGATATGCCATTCTTAATCAGATTTTAAAATGCTAGATTATTACACCACAACAAAAATAAATATCTACATTTACCCAATTGTCTATATATTCAGGCTAGCTAGCTAGAAAATCCAAAAGTGATACTCATGCCCATGAAAATATTTTAAGGACTATTTACAAAAAAATTGCAATGACTTGTATTTAATTGTTTCATTGTATACATTGTTTCAGCCTAACCATATGGTAATTGCTGTGGTATTATAAGTGGGTCTGTTTGTGGATTTTTTTTAAGCTTGGAGGAATATTGAAATTTAGTTTTGTTTTTCAGTAATTAGTTTTTAAGTAATCATAAGGGGAAAGATCACTTAGACCTGTATAATTTGGGAACTTTTCTGAAATACTGGATTAAATATAAAACAATAAATAATGAAATAAGTGAATAGGCAAATGAGTAAATATTCCTAAGTTTGGTAGGGGCACTAGTATAAATATATGGCTTGATATAATTATGAGTGTCTTTGAGAGAGCAAAGAGAGCAAAACAGAGGGCATTAATTCTTATATTAAAACTGGAGGCCCAGTGCACAAATTTGTACACGGGTGGGTCCCTCTGCCTGGCCAGTGATCGGGATCAATCAGGACAGTCTCGCCCAGTCCCGATCGGGACTGATTTGGTCCGGTGGCTGGGGAGGGTCTGTAGGAGGGACCGCAGGAGGTCTCCAGGGCATGTCCGACCCCATCTCGCCCAGTCCTGATTGGCCAGACCCCAGCAGCAAACTAATCTACTGGTTGGAGCATCTGCCCCCTGGTGGTCAGTGCATGTCATAGTGACTGGTCGGTCGACCACTCAGTTGGACACTTAGCATATTAGGCTTTTATATATGGCATATATATATAATATAAAAAGAAATATAGTTAAATTGGAAACATAGATGTGAACTTCTGGCCCATTTGGAGAAAAAGAGAATTCCATCTTGGGAATGGGTAATACACCATGCTTTGCTTTACTTTATCCTGAATACTTATGTAAAGCATTACTACATGCACCTGTACAGGTATATCAAGAACACATTTCTGTCTCTAAAAGTATTCCCATGAAAATAACTCAAAGTTCCTTGCAAGGGCTCTTTTTCCTTGTTTGGGGCAGAGGAAATCAATATAACCAAGGGACAGCCTAATTTTTAAATCCCCCTTCCCCAAAGCAAGAATATTTTTAATGGTACTTAAGTTAACTTACAAAGAAGAAAAGAGTAAAAGTAGTAGGTTGCTAATTGACAGATTGCTATTAACATACACACACAGACATAAACAATAAATAACAGTAATTGTGCAGTTATTCAAATTTAAATTCTCAAGGTATATAAATGTCAGGAAGTCTATAAAGGTTTCCAAAGTGGATAGATGTAAAATATGCTGAAAATTATTTCTGTCTGAACATTAGTAAGTTGATTGCTATCCTAATTGCATGGGTCATTATTGGGTGGAAAAAAGGGAAAATAAATCTTAACTGTGAATGAGACTCTCTTAGGTAAAATGTTATAAAATCAAAATAACCAGACTGTATTATTACATTCAGTCTCCCTATGCCCTCAATTTCAAGATTTAAAATATGCATATTCTAGTTTACCAAAAACTCTTTAAACTTTATATTTAAAGATGACAGAAATATTCTGGAAGTGACCTAGAATGCTCAGAAATTAGTGGAACAATCCTTTCCCTTAAATTGAAACTACTTTATTGAATAAAGTAGTAAGTTTTGTCTACTTACTCAGAATTTCCTGACCATTCTATTAAAATTTTGCTCCCTCCATTTTATAGTAGGTTCACAATACATGTTTTTAAGTGAATTAAGATTAATGCAACTTAAGACTGCATTCAGTTGTTCTAGCACCCATTGAGTTTATGAGAACAAAATAGCCCAGGACTTTTGTTCTACACAAATGCTATTGCCAAACCTGTTCATCTAACAGTGTTTACTACCCCCCTTGTGCAAACTTTAATTTTGTTAATGCCAATGAGTGACTCACATATCTGAATTCCTGAATAGTCAATAAAAAAATTGAAGGACAAGGAGAATGCCTTATTCTTGTTTTGAATCCCTAGATCTTAATTCAGTGCCTAACATTTATTAGACAGTCTATAAATATGCACTTAATGAAGAAGATAAATGGAGGAATGCATTATTATTAAATTCTTAATTCATATTTATCTTTCCTGCAAATATCTTCACAGTTTAATTTTAAATCTTAAAATGATTTATCTATATTTCCAGATATTTTTCCAAATTATTTTTCATTCACAAATTTGCTATGTTGACATTTATTCTTTTATTCTATTTGTATTTTATAATACACTGATTACACCTTCTAGGTAGCAATTGTTTTAGGTGATGTATAGATATAGAACTGAAGGAGAACTTTGTACATTGCTCTTTAACAAGCATCCTCTCTTTAAAATGAAATATCTTTTCCTCCCCACCCTCACCTTCCCTCTCTACTATTTGCACATGAAATAGCCTAGGTTTTGGAATTGGAAGAGTAAATTTAAATTTGATTTCTAGCAGGTATTAACGATGTGACTTCCTGAATCTTAAACTAGAGCTTTAATCCATCTGTAAAATGGAGATATAACACTAACATTTCTTCACTGGGATGTTAGTGAACAGTATTCTATTGTTGTAAAGCAACCACAACAATGCCAGAACTTAGTAAATTCTCAAATACAGTCCCTTTCTTTTTGCACCTGCACATTATAAATCTTGCTGTTCTTTAACGCCCAGGGCACTTTTAAATCCATCCTTTTCTCAAATTCTAATCTGGCACTCCAGGTTTGTCCTACCATTTAGTGGATTACCTACTCCCTTCTACTGTTGTATGTTTTTTGTTGTTTGTTTTTTTCTTATGCTTTTGTCCACCAGACTATCTTAAGTTTGGCATAATGCTCAAGATGAATGTGACTTTGATACTAGAGAGAGCTGGCCCAGGGTTGAGAAAAACTGGACTCTCATCAAGCTCATCTTGTTGTTGGTTGAAATTAGGCTCTTCCACGGGCTTGCCAGAAAAGCATTTCAAGCATCCACGCATGGGAGACTGTGGTGTGGCTAGGTTTTTTGGTGATGAAAAGTCAGAGTGCCCTCCTGGCTTTCCAATGTCCCATCCATCTTCTTCCCTCTTACTATGGAAAAAGTGCAATCGTGTCTTCAGCAGGGCCACAACAAAAAGTCAGTGCCCAAAGCTTCTGCTTCATATTAAGCTTAGTCCCTTCAGAGCCCAGTCAGTCTACAGCCCAGTCGCTGCTAAATTGGCATGAGAGGCATGGTCCCCTGCTCCCAGGAGAGAACGCTCGCACATGAACAGACTAGTGTGGGTCACCAAGCCAGAGAAAGAAACCTTCTTTGGTTACCAGAGATGATGTATTCTCAGGCTTGGGAGGAACCAGGAGGTTTTTCACAATAACCAATCAACTTCCCAAGCTTTCGAGGGCTTCTGATGGAGTCCAACCCCTCGCCAATTTATTATTTCCCCAGGTTAGACCGATAGACCTCTATGGTCAAGTACCTCCCCCTGAACCATTTTGATTTCTATTGTGCATGTTCTTATCTCCCCCTACTTCTCCCAAACAATCTAGGAGAGGGGAAGGGAGGGGCATTAACCCCCTGGAGTATGTGTGAAGCTGTAGATCCTAGTGAAGCAAACAGACCCAGCGTTCCCAGCTGGCCCATGCTTAGTAATGTCTGATTTTCCTTGCTTTCTTTCCGTTATTAATAAGTAGCTGTAATAACAATCACAGCTTTCTGGCAAGTATAAGGCTCAGTATTATTCATCAGACAAAGTTGCTGTTACTGGCCTTTCCTGTCTAGCTCGAAAGGTGGTTGTAAGGATGCAGTGTAAAAAGTTCAAAAGGGAACTTATAACACAGCACCTGCTTTCAGGGCTGTATAACATGACAACACTAACCTAACTCATATAATCAATGCAGACTACTAAGATCTTGATATGTGCCAGACACCTGCCACACAATCCATGCCCTGTGTCTGAGAGGCAGCCTGGCATAATGAAGAACCAGGTTTTGCTTTCAGACCAACTGGGTTTGAATTATGGCTCTGTGTGGACGTGGGCCAATTATTTAACCTCTCTGTGCCTTAGTTTTCTCATCTATAAAATGAACTTAAAGTCACCCACCTCATATTCATCCTGTATAGTAAATTAATAAAAAATTGAAATAATTTTATAAGGCACTATATAAATGTGTATTAAACAAGCTTTCTCACTTAACCCACGCAATCATATTATTATTGCTATTGTAATGTTAAAGCAACTGCGGCTAAGCCAAATGTAACACAACTTGTGAGAGAGCAGACACTTTACCCATTATATCTAACTCAAAATCTAGAAGTGAGGGTCGGGGAGGGGGCCGAATTTTATAAAGTCTGAAGACATTTTTGGAAGTCATTGTGGGGGCAGTGTTACTGGAACCCAGTGGGTAGAAGCAAGCAATGCTGCTGAACATTCTACAATACACAGGACAGCTCCCTACAACAAAGTATTGTCTGGCCCAAAATATTAATAGTCTTACTGGAAAACAGTTAAATTTAAATTTCGGTTAGATAACATATAAACTTTTTAATATAAAGAAGATCCAAATGATGCCATTAATAATCTTATCTGGTTATTATTAACAGGGAAGGAGGAAAGGGGAAAATAGGTAATGCAGGCATGTCATTTATACAGCGTTGCCAGGAAGCTGCAGTTAACACTCTCCAAGCCTATTGTCCGCAGACCCGTGGGGGAAGGGACTGGACTATAGACGCATGCCCAGTAAGGCCTGGGTGACCTGGGAAGATGCTTACCTGTCAGTGGCCAAGATAGGCACGGCTACTGCAAACTCGGGAAGATGTGATATTTAAACTCCTGGACAAAGGCAGTTCTCTCTCTTGCTTTCTTTCCCTCGATCCTCTTGCTCTCGTGGGACTCCTGTTGCAGGGGGCTCACTCCCCTGCATTGGCCCACATGGCTCACAGCCATGTGGACTCCACACAATGAACCAATGGATAATAACTACCCTGATGCTGCATTGGACTCAGCTCCACCATGGAACGGAAACTCTGGTCACGGCCCTGCTTTTGGCTCTGCTGGAGTCCCAACAACACCTTTTTCAGGACTGATTTAAAGACAATGGGACTTTACCAACTGAGGATGTAACTCTGTGCAAATAAAAACCATTCATTCTCCTATGTGAGTCTTAGAAAATTTCTTTTCCGAAGATATCACAAGAGCCACCCCACTCCCACTAGCAATGGGGGCATCCCATCAACCCAATCCTCTGGCAACACAAATATTTAGATAAATGTGTCTCAGAAAATATTTGTGACATTTTTAACCAGGATTCATGCATTTTTATTTGCTAAATCTTGCCAGCTATAAAGCACCTGATTAGCTTTTTACAAAAACTCCATGATCGGTGGTACATGGAATACCCCTGTTTATAATTTACCAAACGGGACTCAGAAAGATTAACTTATTTGTTCACGGTCACTGAGCTGGAAAGTTGAAAAACTAGGGTTAGTATACAAAAATATCATAATTCACTGGCCAATGGCTTTTTACATTCTCTAATAGCCCTTAGTTTATTGATTCCGAAATTTGGCATAAGAACACTGGGCTATGATTAAAGAGAATGCCAATGACTAATAACAGACAGATAATTATTGAACTTGATCTTGTGTGATAAGTGGTCTTTGGAGCCATCAAATCATTTTGTGTCTATAGAGGCATTCCTAGTCATCTATGGTGCCATGTACCGGGCCTATCTAAAGACCTCATCTTATAGTTGTTTTCATAATTGTTTTGGTGTTTTACTGCTAAAATACAGACAGAAGACAAGGGCAAACATTATTTTGTAGTCTTTTTATAGCCCTTTTCATTAAAGTTGCAAATGGAGCTACAGGACATCATAGAATTTATTTTTTATAATAACTAGAATATGTATGAGTGGAAGAGATGAATAACAGAAATTGTTTCATGGGCCTCATAAGAGACAACAACCTGTTCAACTGGCTAGAGAAGTCACTTACTAGTGAGTCTGTCTTCTCGCAGGTGAAAATGACCCTCTGAATGATAAGAGGCTTTAGTTTGGGGAAGGTTTGGAGCAGAAAGGCTCTGTGCAGGCGCTTCTTGGAGTCTCTCTCTGCCTGTGGTGGCTGGCTAGCTGCCGACCAAAGCTGAGAGGAGGTGTCCATGGGCTTGGGAACTTGCAACAAAATCGACTGATTTCATTTTCAGTTTAGAAATCTCCCAGGTCAATGTTTAATTCTGCTACTTTATTTTTTCCTAGCTTTATTGAGATATAAATTGACATATAACATTGTATAAGTCTAGGTTGTGCACATATTGATTTGATATATGTATATGTCGTGAAATAATTACCACAATAAGTTTAGCTAACATCCATCACTTCACATAGTTATCATTCTTTTCTAAAAATATATATTTTTATTGAATTCAGAGAGGGAGAGAGAGGGAGAGATGGAAACATCAATGATGAGAGAGAATCATTAATTGGAGCCTCCTGCACGCTCCGTCCTGGGGATTGAGCTTGAAACCTGGATATGTCCCTGACCGGAAATCAACCTTGACCTCTTGGTTCATAGGTCCATGCTCAACCACTAAGCCACACCGACCAGGCATCTCTCTCTCTCTTTATTCTTTTGTGGTAAGAATGTTTAAGATCAGCAACTTTCAAGTATCCTATACAGTACTGTTAACTATAGCTACTATGTTGTACAGTATATTTATCATATAACTGGAAGTTTGTACCTCATTTCTCCAACCCCCTAAAACCTGGTAACTAACAATCTACTCTCTATTTCTATGAGTTCAGCATTTTTAGATTTCATATTCAAGTGAGAGCATACACAATATTTGCTTTATTGCTTTTTTTCTGTCTGACATTTATTTTACTTAGCATAATGCCCCCAGGGTTTATCCAATTTTGTCTCAAATAGCAGAATTTCCTTCTTTTTCATGGATGAATTATATATATGATATTTTTAATCCATTTAACTATTGAAGGATACAGGTGATTTCCATGTGTGGCTATTGGAAATAATGTTACAATAAATATGGTGGTACAGATATCTTTTGGGGATAGTAATTTCATTTCCTTCAGATATATACCCAGGAATGTGGTTGCTAAATCACATGATAGTTTTTGTTTTGTTTTGTTTTGTTTTGTTTTGTTGTTTTTTAGAAACTTCCATGCTGTTTTCCAGAGTGCTGTACCAATTTACATTCCCATTAACAGTGCACAAGGGTTTTCTTTTCCCCACATGCAGGCTTTTCTCTACATGTTATCTCTTGTCATTTTGATAATGGCCATTCTAGCAGATGTGAGGTGATATCTCATTGTGGTTTTGATTTGCATTTCTCTGAGGATTAGTATCATCAAAGACCTTTTTATATACATCAGACAATATATATGGTATTTTTGGAAAAACTGTCATTTTTGCTCCTTTGCCTATTTTAAAATCATATTTTTGTATTGTTGCTATTGAATTCTATGAGTTTCTTATATATTTTGGATATTAATCCCTTTAATTTAAGAGTTTAATTAACAAAATATCTTAAGTAGCCAAAGCAATCTTGAGAAAGAACAAAGCTGGAGGGATTACACTTCCTGATTTTAAACTATATTTCAAAGCTGTAGTAATAAAAACTGTATGTCACTGGCGTAAAAACAGACACAGGTCAATGAAACAGAAACAAAAACCCAGGTAGGTGTGGTCAACTAACATTTGAAAGGGGAATCAATAATACTCAATAGGAAAGGACAGTCTCTTTAATAAATGTGTAGGAAAAGGTCATTGCGATAGAGGGTCATGTGACCAAATGCTTGAGAACTTGCTTCTAGGTGGGGAGAGGGTTGAAAACACAGCAAACACTCACTCTGCTCTACAGAATTTTTTGCCCTCTGTGCAGGAAAGTCTGTTTCCTCTTTCAACACCTGGGAAGACTCAGAGAGCTGAGGCTGACAGGCCATTCACTAGGTACAAGGACAGTCTTCCAGGCAAGTAGCCGCTGGCCTCACAAAACCATGCCCTCTGAGTTTGTTATGGTTTCGCTTACTGTAACTTGTGGTATCAAAACCACTTCCTGAAATCGTAAAGTACTTCCAGAATAAGTGGCCTTCCTCCTTCCAAGAAAAAAGTGGCAGTGCTCATATTTGACACTTGTGCCGTGGAATCTTTTGAATGAATATAACGGAAAGAGTTTGATGTCATTCCTGATAAGCTGTGTGTTATTATTCTGGCTATAGTTTGTGAATTGTAATTGTGGCTTCCCATTTAATTGTCATAACTGGACGTAAATTTTAAAAAATTCAGAAAAGTTCAATAAAAATACAAATGGTTAAGCAAAAATAATTAAGTAAATGTATAGGGAAACTAGATATTCATATGCAAAAGAATGAAATTGAATTCCTATCTTACACCATTCACAAAAATTAACTCAAAATGGATTAGATTTACATGCAAGACTTGAAACTATCAAACTAAACTCCTAGAAGAAAATGTACGGAAAAAGCTCATTGACATTGATTTTGGCAACGACTCTTTGGATATGACACTGTCGTTGAATAAGAGAATTCCCACCTTCTACCCTTCTTTTTAGTTCTTATGGTTAGACTAATAATATTGACACAAAACTAGATTAACAGAAAAAACACACAATTAAATATTTGTACGCAGGAGAATCACAATATGATGATCAGATCATAAAATGAGGTTCAAAGGAATGGTCAAACTGGACACCTGTGATACTTTTTAGAGAGAGAAATGGTAAATTTGTGAGAAATTGACAGGACAAAAAAAGTTAGTGCTCAAAAGAAAGGAATCGAAGCAAGGATTGAGTTTAGATAGTCAATTAGTAAAGACCTTACAAGGTTTGTTTACAGACCATTTGACTCTGGATTTAATAATTTATATATATAAAGCCTAAACAATTGGCCAACCAGCTGACCACTCGACCATCTGACCAATAGCTATGATGTACACTGACCACCAGGGGGCAGACACTCAATGCAGGAGCAGAAACCACAGGCATGAAAACATTGAACAGACTGATGAATCTCAGAGGGAAGGGGGAAGGGGGGAGTGCGGGAAGAGGTTAAACAAAGATCTTATATGCATATTAGAGGCCCAGTTCACAGCTTTGTGCACTGGTGGGGTCCCTCGGCCTGGCCTGCACCCTCTCGCAATCCGGGATCCCTCAGGGGATGTTGGAGAGTTGGTTTTGGCCTGATCCCCACAGGCCAGGCATAGGGACCCCACCAGTGCACAAATTGGTGCACCAGGCCTCTAATTAGTTAATAAGGTTGTCTCAGCTGTCAGGCACAGATAGGTCACCTATTTCATGCATTTATTGCCTACATTTAAAGAGATAGAAATGAGTTAGAGAGCTCCTTTAACTTTGGCTGTTTTTCAAGTGATTTAAATTTAAAATTATCAATATGATTTGAGAGATATCTTGAGGTGGCCTGCCTCAACAACACCAAAAGCACATGCAACAAACGCAAAAATAATCAAGTGAGAGTACATTAAACTAAAAAAACTTCAGCAAAGGGAAGTTCTCCAAAATAGAAAGGCAATGTACAGAATGATACCTTATTCTTTCATAAGAAAATACCCTGATAAATAATATCAGTCTCATTAAAAGAGAGAAAAATAGCATCTCTCTCTCTCTCTCTCTCTCTATATATATATATATATATATATAGTAACTTACATGTGCAATGCAATAGTTGTCTCAAGATGTGAGCATGAGAGCCTGTCCTGCCCAACAGAAAGGTCCTGATTGCCCTGAATATTTTTTTCCTACCTCCTAAAAAGAGACACGGAGGCCATGGCTGGTAATGTTTCCTTTTGTTTTATCAGGTTGTATTGATGCAGGGGGTCTGCAGGCAGGAAGGGGAGCGGGAGGAGGGATAAAAGCATTCTGGAGAACTGAGGGTTCACAACCCACTGTAGGGGTTTTGGCTTCTGCAGGAGAGAATTCAAACAGAAGCCAGCCTAGAGTTTAAAGTGACAGTGAGTTTATTAGTGAAGCAGTTGAGACAGGGAGTGGGCTAATCCACAGGAAGGATATTCAACTAAAGAGAGGACTATCAGGGACCTTTCCAGGGAAAGGAGTGATTTCTCAGAGGAGCTTTGTTGGCTATTTTGTGTCCTTATATGGGCTTTCCATTTCTAATCATGGCCTGGGTATGTTGATTAGCATGCTAATGTATTACAATGTGCATATAACAAGGCTAGGTATAACCCTTAGATGAAATTAGTCCACATGTTGGATTGAGCTGGTGTCTGCCAGTTGGTAGCCATAAATTCAGTGGGAAGAGGGGTGGTCTTACTTCTTGACAGCTCCTGTAGCTTTTATTGATTGCATCTGTTCTGCCACATACCCTATCTTAGCATCTTTAAGAGGTATATTTGGGGGATAAAATTGACTCAGTATTTTTATTGGATTCTGTATAGTTTTTGTGAGCAATATTTAGCTAGAAAAGAAAGGAAGGAGCCTTCATCCCCAATCAATACTCTTTCAGGTTTTGAGGTAGAATCCATACGTTAGCTGGGTTTTTCTGCTGTTTCAGAGGGAGAATTAAATGCCAGGAAGGTGTGTCCTCATTTTCTGAGGTTCTTTTGTGGATCTTCCCTGAATGCTCAAATATCCAAACATGATTGAGTTAATCTGCATGACAAGAGCACCATGGGCTATTGTCCCTAAATAAGAGAAGTAAAAATGACGTGAATGTGACCATATTGATTCTGATTTCCGTGAACATAATCATCAAAGCAATAGCACAGGCAAAGTTCCTTTAAGTCCTGCCTATAGCTCACCAAAGCAAAACAAGAAGAACGATTTGCACAAGTACAGCCTTGTTTTGACATAGCTGGGTTAGAATTCTGGGAGTGGGCATCTATGGGCTTAGAGAGACTAAAAGTGATCTTGGATACTGTAGGTAATCCATTCCTTGGAACACCTAACCTGTAATAGGGGAATATAGGAAAAGGAGTGTCCCAGTTATTGAGGTAACCGTGATGTTTCCTAATCAGTTAACTGCCACTGGTCCAAAGCGGAAACCATCTCCACATGCCACGATATTTTGAATTTAATTTATATATTTTAAAAATAAATATATCACTCACAATTCAGGTGTGCTTGAATATTTTCAGCTGAAATTTCTCAAGAAAAATGATTTTAAAGTTGATCAGGGCTGCCACTTAGGGGAATATATATATGCGTGTGGTGTGTGGGGAAGGTCCCCCGCTTGCATCTATAGATGCTTATGGCATACAATGGGTTAAGTCGTTTATAAGTCTCAACCTTTCTGTGTTCCCAACAGATAAGAGCCCAAATGAAAAAAGAAAAATATTCGTTAATTCAGTATCTGAAGACACAATAATTTGCTGGATGATGTCCTAAGAGAAAAGGTGCTAAACCAAGAGGAGATCAAAAAAGGAAAATGGTACAACTGTAAACAAAGCCTGTGACTTGACTGACTTGGCGATTCCCAAAGAGTCCCACACCAGCCAATTACTGAAATGCTATATCTGCAAGAGAGATTCCACTCTTGCTTCCAAGTTGGGATCTTCTTCAGGTAAGATTCCTCAATTTTGTTTAAAAGGTGCCTCAACTTGCCCTTGCAGCTTGGCACTTACGAGTTGCTTTTTTATTCACTTGTCAAGTAATGGATGACTCATCAACTCTTTACTTAATAGCTCCTCACCTTAGGGCTTAGGCTCTCATTCATTTTCCACAGAAGAGGCTGACCTGCTCCCTCTGTTCTCCTTGGCTTTGTCCCTGCAAAATCCCCCCCCCCCCCCCGCCACTTCTTTGCTTCATGTCTAGACCATATCTTACTCTTAGTCTGAAATAGTCTTCTATTATAGCTTAGTAATTTAGTTCTACAGAAATAATTTTTAAAACTTTATTCTAATCTTTCTACTTAAATAAAAGACAAAAACCTTTATGTTGGTCATTGACAGTAGGTCCTTGTAGTTGAAGAAAGCTCTTGGGAAAAAAAATTAAAAGCAGTTTTCTCCTCCTTTTTTTTTTACCTACTTGATTTACACATGTTTTAAAGCCATTTCTCTGGCCACTTGCCCTTCCCTTCACTTAAAATATATTACTCTTTTTTATTTTTCAATAATGATAGAACAAAGATGTCATCTCTTCTACAAAAGCAAAGGGTCATTGTTTTCTTTACTCTCTCTTTTTTTTAAGCTAGATAGCTTAGAAATATTTCTCATGTCTTCACTGTGCCAAATCCAAATGTTTTGCTTTAGGAAAGAAGAATTAACACCAGTCTGTTTCAAACTCTGAAAAAAATGAAGAGAAAGAAACAGTTCCTAACATATTTTATAAGGCCAGAATTACCCTGATACTAAAACTAGATAAAGACATCACAAGAAAAAAAATTACATGGTACTATCCTTTATGAATAAAAATGTAAAAATTCTCAACAAAGTAATATTGAATGGAATTAAAAGTATATTCACCCTGACCAAGAAGAAGTTTTCCCAATAATGTAAGGGTGTTTCAACATAAGAAATATTTCCCAGATGGTGTTGCTCAGTGGTTGAGCATTGACCTATGAACCAGGATGTTATGGTGCGATCCCTAGTCAGGGTACATGCCTGGGTTATGGGCTTGATCCCCAGCAAGGAGCTTGCAGGAAGCAGCTGATCAATGATTATCTCATCATTGATGTTTCTATCTCTCTCTCCTTCTCCTTTCCTCTCCAAAATCAATAAAAAAATATTTTTTTAAAAATAAATTAATCAGTGTAATACATCATATAATAGAATGAAGGGGGAATAAAACATGACAATGTCAACTGATGCATAAAATTCCATATGACAAAATCCAATATTCTTTCAGAAAACTAGAAATAAAGAAAAATTTTTCTCAGCATGATAAAGGGTACTTATGAAAAACACTAATATCATACTCCTTGGTAAAAGCCTGAAATCTTTCCTGCCAAAATCAGGAAAAATGCAAGGGTAACTGTTTTCACTGATGCTATTTAACATTGTAATAGAAGTTCTAAACAGAGCTATTAAATAAGGAAGATAAATTAAAAATATCCAAATTGTAAATGAAGAGGTAAAATGATCTCCATTCACAGATGACATATTCTACATAGAGAAACTCCCAAAGACTTCACAAGAAATCTCTTAGCGCTAATCAACAAATTCAGCAAATTTGCAGGATACGAGATCAACACACACAAACATTAGTGTTGTTTCTATACACCGGCAATCAATACCTGAAAAGAAAATTGGAAAAGCAATTTCATCTACAATAGCACCAAAAATAATTATATGCTTAGAAATAAATCTAACAAAGGAGGTGAAAGACTTGTACACTGAAAACTATAAAATATTTTATAAAAGAAATTAAGAAAGATATAAATAAGTGAAAATAGAACCCATTTTCATAACAATATTTTTAAGATGTTGATACTACACAAAGTGGTCTACAGATGCAACATAACACTTATCAAAATTCCAACACCTTAACTTTTTTAGAACTAGAAAAGCCAATCATCAAATTATATGGAATTGAAAGGAGGCCCAAATAGCCAAAGCTATTTTACAAAAGAATAAAGTTGGAGGGCTGATTCTTCTCAAATTTGAAATGTACTATAAAGCTACAGTAATTAAACAATATTGTATAAGGACAAACATATGGATCAATGGAATGTGATAGAGCATCCAGAAATAAACTTCATACATACAGTTCATTGATTTTTGACAAGGTTGCCAAGATTATTGAAAAGAGAGAGTATAGTCTTTCGACAAATAGTACTGGAAACTGGATATAAACATGCAAAAGGAAAATTTTGGACCCTTACCTTACACCACATGTACAATTAACTCAAAATGAATCAAAGGTATACACTTAAGAGCTAACATAATAAAACTGTTAATAGAAAACATTGGAGAAAATCTTCATGACATCAGATTTGGAAACAACTCATGGAATTTCACTCCCAAAAAATAGTCAATAAAAGAAAAAAGTAGCCTTAACCAGTTTGGCTCAGTGGATAGAGCGTCGGCCTGTGGACTGAAGGGTCCCAAGTTCGATTCCGGTCAAGGGCATGTACTTTGGTTGTGGGCACATCCCCAGTAGGGGGTGTGCAGGAGGCAGCTGATCGATGTTTCTCTCTCATCGATGTTTCTAACTCTCCCTCTCCCTTCCTTGCTGTAAAAATCAATAAAATATGATTTAAAAAAAGTCTCCCTTCCTTGCTGTAAAAATCAATAAAATATGATTAAAAAAAAAAAAGTAGATAAAATGGATTTTATCAAAAAACAAAACAAAGAAAACAAACACCAAACTTTTGTGCTTTAAAGAATACAATCAATAAAGTAAAAATATAATATATTGAATGGAGCACAATGATTATCTTATATCTGATAATGGACTAATATTCAGAATAGATAAAACACTTCTAAAACTCAACAACAACAACACAAATACAAACAACCCAATTCAAAAGTACGCTAAGGATTTGAATAGTCCTTCCTCCAAAGAGGAGATACAAATGGCTGAAAAGGACATGAAAAGATGTTCAGCTATTAGCGGAGTTCAAGTCAAAAGAACAATGAGATAACACTGCACACCTATTAGGTTGGCTACTAGGAATATACACGCACACACACACACACACACATGCACACACACACACATAATCACCGCTATTGGTAAGGATGTGGTGAAATTAGAACCCTAATTTCTGCATTGCTGGTAGAGATGTAAAATGGTAGTCAGTGTTGAAAACAGTTTGGCAGTTCTCAAAATGTTATACTACTGTACAACCCATCAATATATATTCCTAGTTATATATCCAAAATAATTGAAAGCAGGGATTTGAACAGATATGTGTACACCATTGTTCACAGCAGCACTAATCACAATAGCTAAAAGGTGGATACAACCCACTGTCCATCAACAAATGAATGGATAAAAGATATATCACTCAGCTGTAAAAAGGAATGACATTTTGATATATGAATGGGCCTTAGAAACATTATGTTTACTGAAATAAGTTAGACATAGAAGGAAAACTATTATATAATTTTGCTTTCTGATATAACTAGAATTTACAAATTCCTAGAAAAAAAAATAGAAAAAAGCTTACCTAGATATGGGGATAAGGGGAAGTTATTGTTTAATGGGTATAGAGATGTTGGGGATGATGAAAAAGGTTAGATATGGTGATGTTTATAGAATAATGTGAATATATTTAATGCAACTCAATTGTACTTATGAATGGTTAAAATAATAATTACTGTATTATGCGTATTGTGAAATATTTGGCAGACATATTCTAGTAACTATGACATTAACAGCAATAACAGCAAAATAACAATAACAATGGCCACTTCTGAGAACCTTCCATAAATTGGTCGCTGGAAAGTGCAAGGCATTCGCCACTTATTCTTTCTATTCCACAAACCTTCAGTGGTAGAAAGGGCAGGTATTATGAGCTGATGTTTAAAGGTTTACTCTCCTCAGGCCATGGAGTTAGTGCTAAAGAGATTTGCCACTCGCCCAGAGCACAGGACCTCATATAGTACATACTTGCTGTTCATGTCTCATGGCCTCTGGGATACAATCTGTGGGACTCAGCATAGCGATGAAAACCCAGATGTGCAGCCTTATGACACCATATTCCAGATTTTCAACAATCGCAACTGCTGCCATCTAAAGGACAAGCCCAAGGTCACCATCGTCCAGGCCTGCAGAGGTGCTGAGTTCTGATGGGGTAGAGAGGTCAGGGAGGTGTGTATCATGCACGGTTTGCCTGGGTGTTTTATATCTAGTGAAAATAACACTGAACCCACCTTACTTGCAATTATACCTAATATACTTCTTTGGGAAGAATACCTAGTGACAACAACAGAGAAATTGATATACAAATAAATATAAATGCTATTCATTCTCAGTGGACCATAGCAAGTGATGATGATATTAATGCTAACTCTAAATTAACTTTATGTGGAACTATTAAAATTGTAACATATAAATGACTTCAATTTCAACATTTATGAATCAAAAATTTATTAGCTCTGGCTGGATGAAAGAAGGTGAAGTGATTAAGAAAAAAATAAAAATATTATATAACACATAGATACAGACAATAGTGTGGTGATGGGCAGAGGGAAAGGGGGTGGGGGTAGGTGGAGGTGGGCAAAGAGACTTTGCTTGGGGCAATGGGAGCACAATGCAATGTGCTAATGACGTTTTGTTGAGTTGTACACTTGAAACCTGCATGGTTTTGTGAACCAATGTTACCACAATAAACTCAATTAAAAGTGAATTTTACTGTATGTAAATTATACCTCAATCAACAAAAACAACAACAAATAATTATGACATTTTTCTTATATTTTAATTCAAACTTTAATATATTTATATCACTTTAATATATTTATATCACTTGGGGAATGGCTTAGAAGGGATAAGTAGCAATGGGAAAGGAAAGGAAAAAATTGTTTTAGAATCCTATGCCTGTTATTGAATTAAGCAGATATTTCCTTCCTTGACATTGCAATGTTATTTTACTGTCATTAAACCAAAAACTGGTTACTTAGGAATGGTCAATAGTGTTTTATAGCACCATTACGCTCCCTGATCGATGGGTACATTTCAGGTCTAGATGGTAGTTGCTATTTATTGACATCCTGTTAAATGGGAGTAGAGATAATGTTGTGTTAGGCCTTTACTGTGTGTGTGTGTGTGTGTGTGTGTGTGTGTGTGTGTGTGTGTGTGTGTGCAATTAATTAGAACACCTTCATTAAGGGCATCCTATTTATTTAGTTGTCAAAGGATTGCTAGCAGGGGCTTAGCAGTGAGGAATATAACAGGTGGTGTCCCCTCAGCAAACCCTGGGGAGGTATGGGTCAGTGACTCTCCAGTGGCCTCAGCAGACAGCTCTGCAGAGTCTCCAGAGGACTTGAAGGATGATGGTGTCCACAAGACCCATGTGGAGAAGGATTTCGTTGGTTTCTGCTCCTCAACACCACGTATGTGTCTTTCATTTGTAGGCAAAGTTTTGTAGGGATGAGGACTGCCTGCCATCATAATTTGGCTCAGTATTCCAGGTAAGAACACAGGCTAAAAGTCTTTGGGGGGAATTTATAAAGAAAAGAAGAACCCATCGAAGTTTCTGAAGCCTTCTTTCATAGCTTCCTATGGCTGTCCAGTCTCCCTCAGATTCTACATCCACCCAGATGCTAGTATTGCATATCCTATAAGTGATCAGTCAGTAGGCACACAACAATATTGATGTAGTGAGTCTATTGTGCAAAATAGCATTGTTTTCACTGCTGAAGAAAGTATTAGAAGAAAAAGAGGGTGTGCACTCCTTTGCAGAAAGCATATTTTCTAGTTTGGAAAACAAGAAATCGAGCTATAAAATGCTGTTAAAAGATCATTAAAATATTAGCAGCACATGGTAAAGTGATATTGCAATGTGGGGTAGTAATGAGGTTTAAAGAATTAATTCTCTGTAAAATTTGGAGATTAAACCCTTATCTGAAATATCATTGGCAAATATGTTCTCCCATTCAGTGGGCTTTCTTGTTTTGTTGATGGTTTCTTTTGCTGTGCAGAACCTTTTTATTTTGGTGTAGTCCCATTTGTTTATTTTCTCCTTAGTCTCCATTGCCTTAGGAGCTGTGTCTGTAAAGATATTGCTACAAGCTGAACTGGTTTGGCTCAGTGGATAGTGTTGGCCTGCGGACTGAACGGTCCCAGGTTCGATTCCCGTCAAGGACATGTACCTTGGTTGCGGGCACATCCCCAGTGGGGGGCATGCAGAAGGCAGCTGGTCGATCT
>NW_005353538.1:9988114-9991639 GCF_000412655.1 Myotis brandtii | reverse complement strand
TGGAATACTACACCGCTATAAAAAAGAAGGAACTTTTACCATTTACAACAGCATGGATGGAACTGGAGAACATTATGCTAAGTGAAATAAGCCAGTCGGAGAAAGATAATTATCACATGATCTCACTCATACATGGGATGTACTGATCAACATAATTGAAGGGCAGGGGATGGGTGGTGTTTAGAGAGCAACCAAAGGACTTGTATGCATGCATATGAGCATAACCAATGAACACAGACACTGGGGCAGTGGGGGCTTGCCCAGGGTGGGAATGGCTGGAGGGGTGGTCAATTGGGGAAAAAAGAGACATATGTAAAACTTTAGACAATAAAAGAAATTATTTTAAAAAATGAATTCCCAAAATCATCATATTTAAGGTGGTATAGTTTAAAAAAGAAGATAGTATAAGTAGAAAGAAGAGAATTCTCAGGCCTGTACAAAAGCAGATAGAATTTCTAAAATGTTGAAGCAAAATCTTATTCTTATTTACGATGTTTTATTTAATTTATTAAAACATGTATATCTATATATCTATATCTATAGATTAGATTATATATATTTATAGATGATATAGGTGATATAGATAGAGATAGATATAGGCATAGATATATTCTAGCACATCTCTATCAGCTAAATATTATTATTTCATTCACCCAAAAAAAGAAATCTAAAGCTCACAAAAATCATAACAATTGCATGAACAACTAGTAGTACTCAGATATGAACCCAAGTTTATTTGAGTATAAAGTTTAGGCTATTTTAGCAAACTTGACAAAGAACAAAATAAAAACTATATTATTTAAACATTTGGACCCCTCCAGAGTCAGAAACATGTAGACTTTTGTGCCCAGGCATGGCCTACTGAAATATCAGAATACAGACATCTTAGCAAAAGCTGTGTCTGACCCTGCATGACTGACCTAGGAATTGAATCACCATCACCAAGTATTAACTGAGAGAGAGCATCCTTGGGTTTCCTGCTGGCTGGCCTTTTATTGGAAGAGGGCATTCATGGTGTAGTATTGAAGCATCTTCTGAGCCAGACAGATGTGGGTTCAATAATTGTTTCTTCAATTTGTAGCTCTTAGGCCTTAAAAAAATTAAGATTAAGTGAGAAAATATTTGCTGGGAAATAAGATCTAAACATATTGATTTTAGATTTTTAAGCATAGAACTGTGGTTCTGGAACTCTATTTTCTCATGCTATAACCCTTGCATGATGTCGTTTATGGTTCAATCTAAGTCCACCATGTCACTTTGTATATAAAGCCAAGCCCAGAAATCTAAGTCTTTATTTTTCCTACATGCATAGGTCTGTCTGGAGGTATTTGCGATTTATGACCTTTTTTTTTAAGGATGAAGGCTGCAACTCAAAATTTAGCATTTCCTTTATTCACAGATAATGTTTCTTGGAGAAGAGCAAGTGGTTCTCTCTTCATCACACAACTTATAAATTATATTCAAGAATATTCTAGGAGTTATCACCTGACAAAAATATTTGTGATGGTAAGTAGCATATTATCTGTTACAGTATTCATTTATTCATAGAAGTAAAAAAATTATAGAAGAAATAACCCAGCTGCATATTTTACACAAATGATAGAATATTATTCACACCGTAGCACACCTTGTTTTTAATTATTTCCAAAGTACTAAGCTCTAGTAGACAAAGAAAGTTAATATATGTTAATATTCAAAATATTAAAAACATGGGAGACAAGGATGAGATAAAAAATATTAAATACAGAACATTATAGAAAATGAATATGACCTATGGGGATAACATGTGGTAGGGAATAATATTTACTTACACATGTCAACTTACTATCTTGAGTGAGTTTCCAGGCTACTGCACATGGAGGCAGAAATAAGACAGAGCCTGGTGGACTCCCACAATTGAAGAGAGAGAACTAACAATCCAGGGAGAACAAGATGGCTAGAGTTCACAGAACAGAATACCAAATAAGAGAGACCTACACAAAGAGAGAACTCTGGAGACCTTCAGAGGGTCCCCGTGATGTATTTAGCAGAGTATGCCCAGTGTGTGTGTGTGTGTGTGTGTGTGTGTGAACTGCTGAGTCAGAGGAAATAGCTATCCTAAGGAACTACAGGGAAAAATACTATGGTACCCATACAAAGCCAGGAATAGCACCTATGGCCACGAGCCAGACTGGAAAAATATCATAATTTGCCTGCAAACTACTCAGAAGGGTCTTACCTAAGTTGTAGGGAATCAAGGACTCTGAAATAAATAATTCTCCAGTTCTTCCCAACAGATCAAAAACCAACACACAAGATCAAAATGTCCCCAAGAATATATACAAAAGCACTTGAAAATATAAATTTCCAAATATATGACATCCAATAAAAATTACCAGGGATGTAAAGAATCAGAAAAATAAAACACACTATCAGCAGAATAATCAAAACTAAATCATATGGATCGAAACCATCCTCTGCTATCAAAAAAACAAAACAAAGAAAAACAAAAAAACTGAATCATAACTAGCACAGATACTAAGATTGACAAGAAGGACAATAAATAATATTAAATATATCTAATAATTAAGCAGAGGAATGGAAGATATTAAAAAATCCAAATTGTATTTTGAAATAAACTAGAATGTGTAAGCTGAAAAATACATTGATTAGATTATTAGCTGATTAGATATTATAAAAATAAAAAATAATGAACTTGAAGAAACTATACAAGATGAAGCACAGCAAACAACAAAAATACAATTAAAAAATAAACAAAGCATCAGTGAACTGTGAGATCAATTGAAAAGGCCTATGTTACATAGAAATCCCAAAGGGGAAGGAACAAAATAATATTTGAAGAAATAATAGCCAAATTTTCTCCAAATGTAATAAAATCTATAAATCTATCGATTAAAGAAGGGTAACAAACCTCAAGTATTAAAAATGTAGAGTAAATACAACAGACTCATATTAGTCTAAACTATTGGCAAAAAAGTGAAGAGAAAAAAGAAACAAGCTATATGTAGAGAAAAAGAGTAAAGAGTGTAGCAGGTTAATTATCAGAAACAATTCATGCTAGAAAACAGCAGTGAAAGACAAAGAAAGTCATCCTAAAATTCTAAGTCCAGTAAACATAAAATTATTTTTCATAAACAAAGGCAATGTAAAGACTTTTCAGCCATACAGAAGCTGAAATATCCCATCACCAGCAGAACTGCACTATAAGAAATGTTAATGGAAGTCAGTCAGCAGAAGAAAATGATACCATATAAAAATATAGGTCCACAGAAAAGAATGGAAATACTGGAAATGGTAACTACAAGGACAATTAAGTACACATTTTCTTTTAAAAAACACTCTTTAAAGGAAAATTTGATGATTTAAACAAAAATAGTAACACCTGTTGTGAGATGACAAGTTAAAGTTATCTACACTAATAAAAGACAAACATGCAAATTGACCATGCCTTTGCTATGCCTTAAGCCACGCCCACCAGCCAATCAGAGCAACTATATGCAAATTAACCAAACCAAGATGGCGGCC
>NW_005353538.1:9978482-9987646 GCF_000412655.1 Myotis brandtii | reverse complement strand
CCCCACCCTGATCCGGGACACCCTTCAGGGAAAACCAGCCGGCCCCCTCCTGTGCACCAGGCCTCTATCCTATATAATAAAAGGGTAATATGCAACCTGACCCTAACAGCAGAAAGACTGGGAATGACTGGTCACTATGACACACACACTGACCACCAGGGGGCAGGTGCTCAATGCAGGAGCTGTCCCCTGGTGGTCAGTGCGCTCCCACAGGGGGAGCTCTGCTCAGCCACAAGCCAGGCTGATGGCTGCCAGCACAGCGGTGGTGGTGGGAGCCTCTCCCATCTCCTCAGCAGCACTAAGGATGTCAGACTGCAGCTTAGGTCTGCTCCCTGCTGGTAAGTGGACATCCCCTGAGGGCTGCCGGGCTGCCAGAGGGATGTCTGACTGCCAGCATGGGCCTGATCCCCCAGTGAGCAGGCCAAATCCAACAGGTGGACATCCTCTGAGGGGTCCCAGACTGCGAGAGGGTTACACAGAAAAAGAACTTAAAGAAACAAAGAAAATATATAAAAAAAGGTTAGCAAATCATATAGCTACCATCCAATTGAAGTTGAACATACTGTTGTTTATTATACTTTTTTTTTCAAATTTTCTGCATGGCTGACACAAAAACATATAATTAAACAGGTTTGGGAAAAAGTCTGAAGCCCAGAAATAGATTCAAACATGTATGGCCAACTGATTTTTGGCACCATTGTTAAAACAATGCAGGGGAGAATAGAGTGTTTTCAACAAATGGTACATGGCCAATTGGATATCCATATGTTAAAAATAGTGAACCATTATTACCCTAGAATCATATAAAACTAACCCCAAATCTACTTGAGACCTAAATATAAAACCTATAATTATAAATCCTCTGAAAAAACTTAGAAGATAATATTTCTGTGACCTTGGGTTATAAAATTATTGGCCAAAAGCATGTTCCATTAAAAATAATAAATTTGACTTCATCAAAAATAAGCTGGTCTCCTTTTTTCAAAGATATTTAGGAGATTGAAGGGATAATTAAATAAATATCTGATTTTCTTCATAATATAAAAAGTACTTTTATTCCTAATATGTAAAGCTTTATTACAAAGTTTTTATTCATAATATATAAATGATCAACTCTCAATACTCAAATATGAGAAGAAATAAAACTAAAACTACAAAAAAATTGATCAGACACTTCACATACACACAAAATTCATAGCAAATTAGTATGCAAAGATGTTCATAAGTTATGAGAAAATAACAAATTACAACTAAAATGATTAATAATAAATACCTTTTTAATGAATAAAATAAAATGAATGAACACTCTGAATGTTGGAGTGTTTGGGAACTGAAACTCATGAACTGCTGGTGGGAATGCAAAATGACACATTCATTTTGGAAAATATTTCAATAGGCTCTTAAATAGCAAATCATACACCTACCATCCAAGATAAATGAAAGGATATGGTCACATTTAGGTACTTGAATGTGAATATTCATAACAGCTATATTTGTAATAACTCAAAACTGGAAACAAATTAAATATCCATCAACAGTTGAAAGGACAAATAATTAACGGTGTGTTCATACTGTAGAATATTACTCAGCCATCAAAAGGAATAAACTGCTAATGCATATATCTTCATGGATGAATTAAAAGAATAATTATGCTGAGCAACCAAAGCACTTGTATGCATGCATATAAGCATAACCAGTGGACACAGACACTAGGGAGGTAAGAGCAGGAGGGGGGGAGGCAATGGGGAGATAAGGACACATATGTAATACCTTAATCAATAAAGAAAAAATAAAAGGGTGAAATAATAAACTATACCTATTTTATGATTTTATTTATATGGAATTCTAACTGACCTATAATGATAGATATAGTGTAAAAAGCATTCATTACTTGCTTGAAAATGAGGGGGCATTTAGAGAGAAAGGTATTATGAAAGGACATGAGAACACTTTTGAGAGTGATAGACATGTTTATTATATTAATTGTGGCAATGATTTACCATATACCTATATGTCAAAATTTATCAGGTTGTTTACTTTAAATATGTCCAGTTTACTATATGTCATATAATGCTCTCCTTTTTTTCAAATGTGGGGATCAGAAATAGAGTTTCTTGGATATTCCAATTTAATGGGTGTGTTCATTCACCAGGGCTGCCATAACCAAACAACAAAAATTTACTTCTCACAGTAAGACCCAGATCACGGTGTTGAGAGAGTTGGTTTTTTCTGAGGGGTCTCTGTGGCTCGCAGATTGCCTAATTTAGAAGAGATGATTAACTATAGTGAAACCAGGCATTTGGTGGACTAAGTGTGCAGATAATGACTAGGCTCCTCCTAACATGAGACACACCGGCCTACTGTCTTTACTTATGTTGACAGTGCTTTCATTGGACCAGAGTCAAACATTATCACACAAGGCAGCTCATAGCCTATTACACTTCATGCATAGAATTCTGGATGAGTCACTCTTTTAAGTACTGAAGCTAACACACTGAATTTTCTTTGGTCAAAACCCTTCCAAATATTTGCCATAAGTATAGACTAAGAAATTTGCTTTTTTTTACACTAATAAATAAGTTTATTATATTGAGCAATAGAACTATTTTAGTTGTGTAAATGTAACAACACACTTCATAGTTTTATTTTAAAATAAGGTTCACACACAAACAAGTATTGGTGAGGATGTGGAGAAAAGGGAACTCTTATACACTATTGGTGGGAATGCAGATTGGTGCAGCCACTGTGGAAAGCAGTATGGCGTTTCCTCAAAAAATTAAAAATGGAACTGCTTTATGAGCCAGTGATTCCACTTCTGGGAATATATCTGAAGAAACTCAAAACACTAACTTAAAAGAATATATGCACCCTTATGTTCATTGCAGTAACCTACAATAACTAAGATTTGTAAGCAGCCCAAATGGATAAAAAAAAACAGTGGTACATTTACACAATGGACTACTTACCCAGACATAAAAAAAAGAAAGAGGTCTTACCTTTACGACAGTATGGATGGACCTGGAGAGCATTATGCTAAGTGAAATAAGCCAGTTAGAGAAAGACAAGTACCCTATGATTTCACTCATATATGGAATCTAGTGAACAAAATAAACTAACAAACAAAGTAGAAACAGACTCATAATTAGAGAACAGACTGACAGTTGCTAAAAAGGAGGGGGTTTGGGGCTGGTAAAAAAGATGAAAGGATTAAGCAATAAAAAACAAAAAACCTTATTGTCATAGACAAAGGTATGATGATTACTAAAGAGAAAGTGTGGTGGTAGTGATACTGTTGTAATTAACCTAGTTATTAATAGCCAGAAAGAAACAAAGGGGAGGCCAATATTATAGGCCTGTCATTTGGCTGCTTCACCAGGAAGCTAAAGCTTTACACTCCCCAGGTAGCCACTGTTCTACTCCACAGATCACGTGGGGAAGGGACTGGACAGGGAGGAGAATAGACACCTGCTCAGTAAAGACAGGGTGCCATCAAGAGGGTACTTGACTGTTTCCTGGGAACAGGTCATTGCCAAGGATGGGCATGACACTGCAAGGGCATAAAATTCGGGATATTTAATCCCCTAAATAAAGGAGTTTGCTCTCTAGGTTGCTCTTGGCATGTTGCGCTTTACCTCCTGGCTTGCAGGGCTCTCTCGCTCCTGCTTCCTGGCATTGGTCCACATGTCCCACAGTCATGTGACCCCACACACAATGTACTGATAGACTTTGGTAGTCCATACATTCAGCAAATCACACTGAACTTTACTGTTACTAGCCTGATGCTGAACTGGACCCAGCAACATGGAACAGAAACTGGACACTAGCTTTACTTTTTAGCTTTACTGAAATCCCAGCTAGACTTCTTCTTTAACTGGACTAAGGAAAATGGGACTTTTGAAACACAGCTGTAAGTCCGTGCAAATAAAAATCCCTCATCCTCCTGTGTGAGTCTCAGAAAATTAGGAAAGAGGATACCCCAAAGTCCGCAATAGCAATGGGAGTTAGAAGATGTTATAGGGGGATAAATGGTGATGGAAGGAAACTTGACTTGGTGTGGGGAACACACAATACATTATATAGATGATGTATTATAGAATTGTACACCTGAAACCTATATGACTTTATTACCCAGTGTCACCCCAATAAATTCAATAAAAATAAAAGAATTGGCAATAAAAAAAAAGAAAGTGTGAGCCTCCTCATAAAAAAAAATCAATTGGGTCAAATTAGTTGAGAGAGTTTTTCAAGTCCTGTGTATATGTCCATTGAGTTTCCAAATGTATGTTCCATCAGTTACTGAAAGAAGACTGTTGAAATCTCCAACTACATCTCTGGATTTGTTTGTTCCTCTTTTTAGTTCTAGAGGGTCTTGTTCCATATATTTTGAAGCTCTCATTGGGTGTGTATTCATTTAAGAGTGTTTCTCATCTTGATAATTTGACACTTTTGTCCTTAGTAAAAGTCCGTAACATGCTTTGTTCTAAAATCTACTTCATCAGACGTAGCCTCTCCATCTTTCTGTTGATTATTATCCGCATAGTATATCTTTCTTTGTTATTTTACTGTTAGTCTACTTGTGCCTTTATGTCAGCATAGGTAGCTAGTTATTAATATAAGGAAGAAAGTAAAAGGGAACGAAATAATCTTAATAAACTGTGAAGCTGAAGCAGGTGGCAGAGCAGCATTCCATCTAGTTTGCTGGGAAAAGAGCATAAACAGACTCATTCACACACTCCAGGGGACTTAATCCTCTGAACAGACAGGGAAATGCCCAGGAGGCTGCTGCAAGCCTGGTACCAGGGGGAGGAAGTGAAATTCCTCTGCTGGGCACGTGGGCAGTAGAAACTAGATGACACAAGGAAAGTTTTGGATATGAGCATTGAGAACCAGGGTGACAACAAAGAGAGGCAGGGCCTAGCCTGGGGAAAAAATGGAAAGGTTAGTGGGAGTGAAACTCCAATAGAAGTTGCTGGGAGAAGGATCTGAGGCAGGCCTGGGAAATGTTAGAATTTTGAGTTGGATAGTTTGAAAGGTGCTTTGTTCTTTACCCAAACCAAGAAGATATATGGAGGATTAACAAAAGCCTCCTGGAAGTGCTTTTAGAGCCTGCCCACCCTCTACATCCCCGATGGTGTGCTCATTCCCTTAAATCACAATAAAATCTTGCTGTCCCATTTAAGGTTCACACGTGTGCCTTTGAAATTCTTTTTTTTTTCATAATGGTATGAAATAACTCATTTTTCACAGGTAACGTTTATACTTATAGTGGGTTTCTTTTAGATAGCATAAACTTGGTTCTCTCTTTTTAAAATCTTATCTGACAACCTGCCTTTTGATTGGGGTATTTAGATAATTTTAAATTAAATATGGTTATAATTTGGTTTAAATCTATGCTCTATCTTTCTTCTATTTGTCTTTTGTCCCCTCTTCCTTGTTCTGTCTTCTAAAGTTGTTAACATTTTTCATAACTTCATTTTAGCTCCACTATTGGATTATTTTGTTCATTTACTTATGTTTAGTAGCTGCTGTAGAGATTATATGATGCATCTTAACCCTGTTACAGTTTGTCTTCATATATTTGTTTCCCCTTTTTATCATTTGCACTGTCATGATGTTTTTCTTCTACATATGCTACAAACATCACAATATGTTTCTATGATTTTTTTTCATACATTCAATTCTCTTACATCATTTTTGATGCTCTTTAGACTCAGGTGTTGATCTAAAGTTCTATCTAGTATCATTTCCTCATCCCAAAATACTTATTTTCATATTTATTCAAGTAGAAGTGTGCTGAAAACAAATTCTGTTATTGTTTTTCCCCCAAAATGTCTTCATTTTTAAAGAAAAATTTGCTAAGTTAAGAAACTTAGAAAACAGATTTGGATTTGTTTTGTTTTGTTTTCAATATATCAAAGACATCTCTCCATTGTTTTTCTGGCTTGCAGAGTTTCTGATGAGTAGTCTACTGTCATGTTGTAGCTCTGTGCATAATGTATCTTTTCTCTGTCTATTGTAAGATTTTTTCCATTATCACTGGTTTTCACACAAAATAAATTTTATGGTCTTGATGTTTTTGCTTTTTAATATTTATTTTCTTTAGAATGATTTGAGCTTCCTGGATTGGTACAACCACTATAGAAAACAGTGTTGAGTTCCCTCAAAAAATTAAATATGGAATTGCCATTTGACCCAGTGATCCTACTTCTAGGAATATATCCTAAGAAGCCAGAAACACCTTTCAAAAGAATATATGCCCCCATGCCCCAGTTCATAGCAACATTATTTACAACTAGGGGCCCAGTGCATGAATTCGTGCACCATGAAAGGAACTGTGGGCTGCTAGGCTGTGGTGGGTACACAGGCGGGTCTCAGTGCATCCTCTGCGCCCCCACCTGGCCCCTCCCGCCACGGCCCCAGGTCTCCTGTCTGCCTGCAGCCCCACTCCTGCCGCTACTGCTCCCACACACTGACAGCACTGGCCCCACTCGCACTTGCTGATGGCATGGAGCAATTGGGGCCGGTGCCAGTAGGGGGTGCAAGTGGGACTAGTACCCTCAGGGGCGATCAGGACCTGCAGCAGTTACTCGTACCTGCTGATGGTGCCAAGCAATCAGGACAGGCTCCAGGCACTGGCAGTGGGTGCGAGCAACGGCTCTAGCACCTGCTGCCGGTGTGAGTGGGGCTGGTGCCAGCAGCAGGTGCAAGTACCAGGTGGGACCGTGGTGCATGGGAACAAAGAATTTTCAGTAACCACTAGAGGCTTGCCCCAATGACAGAGACCAGCACCCCTCCTTGGTCTGGTGCTCCCACTCACCTGCTCCACAGTCCTACCATGGCCGATGCCTGCCATGTTCTGTCGACACCCTCTGGTGGTCAGATCACATCATAGCGACCAGTTGTTCAGTTGTTCCACAGTTCAGTCTATTTGCTTATTAGCCTTTTATTATATAGGCTAGCTACAATTTGGAAATAGCCTAGGTGCCCATCAACAAATGGGTGGATTAAAAAACTGTGGTACATCTACACAATGGAATACTATGCAGCTGTAAAAAAGAAGGAACTCTTACCCTTTGAGACAGCATGGAGGGACCTGGAGAGTATTATGCTAAGTAAAATAAGCCAGTCAGAGAAAGACAAGTATCACATGATCTCAATTATATGTGAAATCTAATAAACAAAATGAACAATATTTATGTACAATATCATGTCATCTGTGAATAATGATGGTTTTACTTCTTTTCTAATTTGGATTCCTTTTATTTCTTCTTCTTATCTATGGCTAGCACTTCCAGTACTGTGTTGAACAGGAGTGGTGAAAGTGTACATACCTGTCTTGTTCCTGTTCTTAGAGAAATAGGTTTAATTTTTGCCCATCGAGTATGATGTTGGCTGAGTTTTGTCATATAAGACTTTTATTATGTTGAGATATTATCACTCTATTCCAACTTTGCTGAGAGTTTTTATCCATAAAAGGTGTTGGATTTTGTTAAATGCCTTTTCTGCATCAATTGATATGATTATGTGATTATTGTCTCTCAATTTGTTTGTGTGATGTATAACGTTTATTGATTTGCGAATATTGTACCAGCCTCGCATCCTTTGGATAAATCCCACTTGGTCAATATGTATGATCTTTCTAATGTAGTGCTGGATCAAATTGTTGAGGATTTTAGTATCTATGTTCATCAGGGATAATAGCTTTTAATTCTCTTTCTTTGTATTACCTTTAACTAGTTTTGTGGTTAGGGTAATTCAGTTTCATAGAAAGAGCTTGGAAGTGTGCCTTGCTCTAGAATTTTTGGAATAGTCTGATAATGATAGATTTTATTTCTTCTTTGAATGTTTGGTAAAACTCCCCTGTGAAGCTGTCTGGACCAGGGCTTTTGTTTGCTGGAAGTTTTTTGATTACTTCTTCAATTTCATCAGTAGTTATTGGCCTATTCAGGTTTTTTTATTCTTCCTGGTTAAGTTTGAAAGATCGTATTTTTCTAGGAATATGTCCATTTCATCTAGATTGTTCAGTTTGTTGGAGTAGAGTTGTTCATAGTATTTTTTTTGTAATCCTTTGTATGTCTGTGGAGTCAGTTGTTACTTCACCTTTCATTTCTGATTTTGTTTATTTGGGTCCTCTCTTTTTGTTTCATGGTGAGCCTGACTAGAGGGTCACCAGTATTATTTATCCTTTCAAAGAACCAGCTCTTGGTTTTATTGATATTTCATATTATTTTTTGTTTGTTTGTTTGTTTTTTGTTTTGGTCTCTATGTCATTTATTTCCACTCTGATCTTTATCATTTCCTTCCTCCTGCTTCCTCTGGGATTTTCTTGTAGCTCTCTTTGTAATTCTTTTAGTTGTAGAGTTAGATAAAATATTTCCCCTTTTTCTTTCTTTTTTTTTTTTGAGGTAGGCCTGTAGAGCTATGATCTTCCCTCTCAGGGCTGCTTTCATTGTGTCCCATAGATTTTGGAATGTTGTGTTTTCACTGTCATTTATTTCCAGGATGCTTTTTATTTCTTCTTTGATCTCTTTGGTAACCCAATCATTGTTTAATAGCATGCTATTTAGTCTCCAAATGTTTGATTTTTTTTCATTGTTTTTATTGTAGTTGATTTCTAATTTAATGCCATTGTGATCTGAGCAGATGCTTGATATGATTTCTATCTTCTGGAATTTGAAGAGAATTTGCCTGTGACCCAATATATGGTCTATCTTTGAAAATGATCCATGTGCATTTGAGAAGAATGTGTATTCTATGGCTTTGGAGTGAAATGTTCTGAAGATGTCAATTCCATCTGATCTAGTGCATCATTTAGGATTGATGTTTCTTTGCTGATTTTTCGTTTAGAGGATTTGTCCAATGGTGATAGTGGGGTATTAAAGTCCCCTATTATGATTGTATTGCTATCAATCTCTCCCTTGATATCCTCCAAAAGTTTTTTTTATGTATTATGTTGCTCCTGTATTAGGTGCGTATATGTTTACCAGAGTTATATTTTCTTGTTGGATTGCTCCCTTTAATATTATAAAGTGGCCTTCCTTATCTCTTGTTATGTCCTTCACTTTGAGATCTAATTTGTCTGATGTAAGTATTGCTACCCCAGCTTTTTTTCATTTCCATTCGCCTGAAAAATCTTTTTCCATCCCTTCACCATCAGTCTGTGT
>NW_005353538.1:9975248-9978112 GCF_000412655.1 Myotis brandtii | reverse complement strand
AGAGAGAAACAGAATAGTTGTGTATGTGTCTATGAGAGAGAGAGGATCTGAAAGATAGGGTTCTGGGTATGTTTCTGTTTAAGAAATGGGGAGAGAAAAAGATTGAAAAGAAGGGAAAAAGGGGGAGACAGACCCCACCTTCCACTTAGGGGACCCCTTTCTCCTTACCATGTAGTCAGCAACCTCAGCACTGAGTCAGCTAGGGTAGGGCGACCCCATTTGCCCTTCTCCATCTTGTGTTTCCCCTGTGTCTGGGGCGTGTCCTCTGGATGCCTTTGTCCTCTCGTCAAGAGTCACCTCATGAGCCCCCACCCTGTGGCCCTGAGGGGTGAGATCAGTTGGAAGTGTCAGAATGAATGTTCTCTTGTCCTTCTGTTGGGGCCATCACTGAGGATGGGGTCACAGCCTCCTGCCAGCCACCATTTGCCCTCATTTCCCGAGGGCTGTCCATCTGGCCTCCCCGAGGTTATCTCTGTAGCCCCTGGGCCCATCGAGTGCCGGAGTGATTCCACCTGGGAAGCAGGATAGTGATCTCAATTGAGCCCGGGCATCCCCAGAAACTGAAAGATTGAAAGAGCCACCAGAGCCTGTGGAAGAAGGGGGTGCCGAGGAGCTGGTGTGGCTGTGGCCCCCCTGGGTGACAGAAACGGCTGTCTTAACAGCATAGATGTTTGCCTCCTCTTGAAACTTTCTGATATTTTTATTATAGTGAATCCGCTTGTTGCCAAACCAGTTGGAGACCTGAGAGATGGTAATGCCACACTTCTTGGCAAGCTCCTCCTTAGCTTCCTCACTGAGATATGGGTTACTCAGGTGGAAATAGAAATACTCATTTAGGACCTCGGTGGCCTGTTTGCTGAAGTTCCTGCATTTCCATCTGGCATCCAGGACCTGGAGCGCAGGATCACAATGGCCTTGCAGGTGGGCACTTCCACTGGGGGCCGCTCCTGTGCCGTGCCTGACTGGTAGTGACTAATTAGCATATCAGGGTTAATTAGCATATTCCTCTCTTATATAGGATAGGCAGTTGTTTGTTGCCATTTTTATTCTTTATGCCTGTGTTCCTTCTTCCCTTTCTATTTCTTCTTTTTAAAGCAGTCCCTTTAGCATTTCTTGCATAGCTGGCTTGGTGGTAATAAACTCCCTTAACCTTTTTTTTTTCATCTGTGGAGCTCCTAATTTCCCCTTCAATTTTGAATGATAACCTTCTGGGTGTAGTATTCTTGGAATCAGACTCTTGCTTTGCATGACTTTGTATATTTCACTCCATTCCCTTCTGGCCTGATGTGTTTCTGTTGAAAAGTCAGTCGATAGTCTAATTGGCAATCTCTTGTAGGTAACTTTCTGTCTCTCTCTGGCAGACTTTAAGATTCTTACTTTTTCATTGATGTTTGCCAATTTAATTATGATGTGTCTTGATGTTGGTCTTTTGGGGTTTATCTTGTTTGGAACTCTGTGTCCTTCTTAGAGTTATGTGACTTTTTTCTTCCCTAAGTCAGGGAAGTGTTCTGTCATTATTTCTTCAAACAGGTATTCTATTTCTTGGTCTGCTTCCTCTTCTTCTGGCACTAGTATTATGTGGATATTGTTTTGTTTTGTGTTGTCCCAAAGCTTCCTTAGGATCTATTCCTGCCTTTGAAGGTTTTTTCCCAGTTGCTGCTCTGCTGGGGTGTTTTTTCTACCTTATCTTCTAACTCGCTGATTTGGTTCTCTGCTTCTTCTAGTCTACTATTGAAACTTTCCATTCTGTTCTTTATTGTAATTATACCATTCTTTATTTCCTCTTGATTCTTCTTGATTTTCTCTTAATTCTTACAATGTTGTTAAACTTGTCTTCCATCCTTTTTAGCATCCTTATACCCATTGCTCTGAATTCTTTCTCTGTCAAATTTCTTGCCTCCATTTCATTTATTTCCTTTTCTGGTGATTCCTTCTTTTAGTTCATATGGGGTTTGTTTCTGTGTTTCCCTATTTGTGCTGTTCCTTTGTGGTTGTTTCTATGCATTAGTTCAAACTTCTTTGCCAATGAGATTTTTTGATTTTGTCTTATATAGTAGATATTTTGCATTTTACCACAATTTAAAAAATATCTTAGTATGTACTTGATTTAGTGGCAAAACATCTCATACTCTGTTTTGACTTTCTATTTAAACTTCAGTGAATTTATGATTCTTTATTGCATAGATTTAACCCTATATGTGATTTCTGTCTTCTTTTATATTCTAACTAGAGGCCCGCTGCATGAATTCATGCACAGGTGGGGTCCCTCGGCCTGGCTGGCAATCAGGGTTGATTGGGGCTGGCCAGTAGGGGTGGAGGGGTCGCGGGAGGTTGGCTGGCTGCGGGAGGTTGGCTGTGGGAGTGCACTGACCACTAGGGGGCAGTTCCTGTATTGAGCATCTGGTGGTCCTTGCACATCATAGCTATTGCTTGACCGGTTGTTCCTATTGTTCTGGCCATTCAGTCATAATGGTCATTTAGGCTTTTATATATATACTACAGGCCTGTTGCATGGATTCGTACAATAGGCCTTCTTTCCCCTGGCTGCCAGCACCAGTTTTTCTCTGGCACCCAGGACCCAAAACTTCACTCTGGCCACAGCCTTCCATCTTCGCTCTGGACACAGTCTTCGCTATGGCTGGAGCCTTCAGTCTTTGCTCCTCACTCCTGTGAGAGTCTTCAGTCTCTGGCCCGAGCTGCTCCTGTAGCTCCTCCCACCCCCCACCCTCCCCCTCATAGCTTGATCGCTGCTTCTCCTGCAGACCTTGTCATCGGGCTCCTGGGTCCCGGGGAGCCACCTTGCCTGTGGCTGGGCATTCCGATGGCGATCAGGATCACCAGCTGCAGGCAAGGCGGCTCCCGTG
>NW_005353538.1:9969802-9975014 GCF_000412655.1 Myotis brandtii | reverse complement strand
GTCCCGCTGCCCAGGGCCACACACGGGGGTCCCGGCTGGGGGCGGGGCTTAGGCGGCACATGGGGGCTGGATGGCAGCTCGTGCTGGCCCACCCTGCCTGCAGTATGCTAATTGGCGGTTAATTTGTATATCACACTGATTAGCCAATGGGAGGCGTAGCGAAGGTATGGTCAATTACCATGTTTGTCTATTATTCGATAGGATAGATTCCTCAATTTCCAAGGAAGGGTGAAGCAAATGTCTTATTAGCACAATTCTGTTATGATTTTCATTCATTATTTATTTCAAATAATTATTCCCTAAAAATGAAAAACTTTTTAGGAAATTATAACTATTAATAAATATAGGTAGGTGTAATTATTATTACTCAATCTCTTCATACACCCTACATACACACATAAAATGATAGCACCAACCTGCCTGTTATTTCAACTGTGCACCCCAGGTGAGTGCGGGGAACCATGGCTGGTGAGTCTTTTCTAATCTGAGAGTTCATGGGGAAGAAATAGTTTGGGAAAAGGCTGACTTCCTCATTAGGCTTGGTGAAAGTTTATGTGAGCAATGTAAACCTAAAAGGTTTATGTGGTGAGGGGATAGAAGGAGGAAGAGAAGGAGCTCAGACTGCCTTTCACAGTATTTTTGAAATAAGCAGTAAAGGTCAGGAAGAATCTGGAATTCTGTTGGTATTTTGCTAGTCTTATCTGAATTTGAAACTGTGAGTCACCTGGGCATGGGATGCATATCAGCAGACCTCTTTGGAATTTAAGAAATGGGAGTGTGTCAGAGCAGAATGACCTCTGATTTTCAGGAATTTAACAGAAATTCATGAAATCAACTCTCTCGTGTTACTCAGTGACCATATGCAGGTAATGCTAGAATCAGAAAGAATCATACTGAGTAGATGCTGCAAGATTCAAAGATCATTCCTCAACACTGATGAGCCCCATGGAGTGAAATGTTTGGTTGAATAAGATTGAAATGATGGCTTCCTTGTTGGTGAGTGGAGAGGAAAATTGGGCTGTGTTCATTACTTATGGAATCTTTGTTTCAAATAGACTGAGTCTTGATTCAGAAGAGGAGGCTGTTTATTCATTCAGTGGGCCATGGTACAAAGTGATTAGCCAGGGGGAGATGAACAAAGTGAGTGATGAAAAGGACATTGTCATGGTTAAGGCCCCAGTGTTGATTGACCTTATTATTGGGAAAGGATGCTGGGCCTGCCATAAAAGTATTACACATCTCAGTGAAGAACATCAACCTGCATTAAAGATCGGGCTGCACTAAGATAAGGGCCAATGATTCAACCTAAAGTCCTACTAGTCCTTGTATCTTGAGTCAGGTATCTGCTATTTTCATTTGTCTTGTCAATTTAGAATAAGTTTCCTATCACCTTAGCCTCAGACCCTATTTCTATGTGACCCTACTGCATGATCTCTTGTCTCTAGAGAAACAATAATCTCTTTTTCTACCTGTAACTTTGCTCTTACCTCATCTTTCTATTAATGTGCTTTTCACAATATAAAGTAATGGCGGAGTTGTCAGGGAGCAAATTGAGTATCAATTAAGTGTGCATTAAATAATTACATTTGCATTAAATTACACTAGTCAACTTCTTTGCTTGTTATTTTGTGCAGTATTGTCTACTTGCATATGCCAGTCTGTGAGTGGTCCCCTGAGGGCTACCCTCTATATTACCAGTCTTCCTAAGACCCCAGTTCCAGGTACTGATATCTGAGCTGGTCCATTCTTATAATCCTTTGCTCCCTCCTCAGAGTGAAGATGACTTCTCTGGTGAACTACCAGTACTAGAATACCAGCACTTCCCCAAGCCACTTCAGAGGGAGAAGCTGGTAGTTATGGTGGAAGAAAACAAAGTCTGTTTCTATCACAGATGATTAATGTCTCCAGTGGTCATCTATTTTTGGTAAATCTCTCACTCATTTCAAGTTGCTTGTTTCTTATTCCTCCCTTCCCCATCCCAACCAATGATAATCCACCATTAACAATGAAGGCCATGGACTATTGTAATCTAATTGAGAATGCCCCTTGTCCTCTATTTGTTTGTTGTTCCATTCCCTTACAATGCCATAGACACATCTACACCTCACTTTAAGTTCTGCCGGGATGGGGAACAAATGAAACCCTGAGTCAGAATCTTCAATAGCATTGACTCTATAATGCACTCATCTTCTTGCTAGTTTTTCAGCACCAGATCTATGACAACTAGCCAATGTAATAAACAAAACTTCTTGCTGGAACAACACTAGGGGAAAACCCATGGATAGATATTCCATTGCTAGAAACCAAGCTTCCTTAAGAAATGTTCATGAAAGTTCTGATAGTAAACACAGCCTTTCTAGCCCAAATGTGCAGGGTGGAACTAGATGTGGCTTGGTACCCAAGGAATGAAGATTTGTGGAGTCACCATAGCATCATGGCATGCCATGGCTCTGCACCCTTCAGAGCAGGTAAATGGCCATTCATTTTGCCTAAGCTGTATTTCCTTGTGCATATAGTAATAAATAGTGAAGTATTACTGATACCACTGTAATGTAACCCCGTTATTAAGTAACTGGAAAGGGGCAAAGGGAAGGCCAAAAATTATAGACATGTCATTTGGGCAGCTTTGCCAGGAAGATTCAGTTTAACACTCCCCAGAGACTGGATGAGGAGAAAATAGGCACATGCCAATTAAAGTCTGGGTGACATAGGGAAGCTACTTTTCTGTCAGTTGCACCTGGGAGCAGGTCATTGGCCAGAGTAGGCATGGCTACTGTAAACCTGGGAAGATTTGAGATACTTAAACTCCTAAACAAAGGAGCTTGCTCTCTCGCTCTCTTGGTTCTCTTGGGATTCTTGTTGCAGGGGATGTACTGGTCTGGCTCCCTGCATTCACCCGCATGGCCCACAGCCATGTTGACCCTACACAATGGACTGCAACTAGATTCATACTAAACTGAACCCAATTTCGCCATAGAAAGGAACGTTTGGACACTGGCTTTGCTTCTAGCCCTTCTGAATTAAACTAATCTGGGCATGTATTCAGATCCACCTTAGCCCCATCCTTGATATTAGATGTGTGGTTATATGTATAATTAATCTTAGCTACAAATTTTTATCTGTGAAATGAGTTAATACTACCAAGCTCACAGTGTAGTAAGGATTACATGAGATGATATATGTAGTAAATTAATAGGACTTTCTACACAGAGAGTACTCAGTAAAGATAATGATGATGATGATGATGGTGGTGATGATGATCTTAAGGGTCTCAATTTAGATGCTCCTGAGAGCAGAGGCAGAGTTTGGGACTTGCATGGAGGTAGCTTATTTAGAAGAGGTTCCCCAGGAAGCAGTGGTGAGTGAGGAAGAAAAATCACTCTCCAAAATTTCATTAATGAATTCATTACAGTTCCTAGCAACCAGATTTCAATTTTCCAGGGATCCTCTAAAATTGTGTACAATCTATCTTTCTAGAAGATGGAGAGTTGGGGATGAGAGCATTTATCAAATGACTACTTCCCTCCTGTGGTTGAAACTTGCCCCCAGGGCTGGGCCCTTACCCGAGCCTAATTTTCTGGGTGTCCATGCTCACAGCTGAGCAGCCCTCATTATTTTGGTGAACATCCCCAGGAAGAAAAGCAAAAGAGCCTGAGGCACAGGTGTTTGATGTGGGACACTGGCCACATACAGGGACTACTCTCAGGAGGGCTAATGGGCTGTGGCATGTGATGAGAATGGTTCTTAAACTCATACAAATTATCATCATACACTGCATTGCTTATTAACTTACATTATTTATATATTCAATTTCTTTTTTTTTTAATCAAGATAATCTTCATGTCACTCCAGTCTCCCTCCACCCTTGAATGGATGTAATTTTCACTCTTTTAACAACTGCTTGTGGAAATATGCTGGGGTTTTTTTTTTCTTATGAAAATTTTTCTCTTAAGACACTTCTCATATTCTACAAGCATTAAAGATATTTGAAAATTATATTAAAGTAATAATTAACATTCCTGAATGTCTGTTGTTCAAAAGGTGATACTGATTGTCAAACATTAACTTTAATTCAACAGCTTCTCCAAGGAAGGTAGTTTACAGATAGGGAAATTGACACTTGAGTTGGATACCTATCAGGTGAATAATTACACCAGTGTAAAGTGTTGATAGTGTTAAATGGTTGAGTCCAAAGTCTGGCCTGTAATCTCCCCAGCAGAGGCCACAAATGTAAACACCCTACAGGTTTGCCAAGAAACATACATAAGTTAATGAGGTTATGTGGGGACAGGAAAAATGGGAAAGCATATAAATGCACGAATGTAGCATTATGGATTCAGATTCAGATATTTACTGTCGTATGAAAATTCAGGCAAGAGATGATTCTGATCCAATATTTTATTTGAAATCTTACAATTTTTAACTTCTGCTAAAGAATGCCAAAAGAAGTTATAGCTGTGAGTCTCAAAGAAAGCACATCTTCGTTCATGAGGGAGTCTGTAGGTCACCAATGTTTTACTTCTTTTAACCCATATATGTGGTCTTAGCCCTACTACTATTACATGATAAACCCACAAGGCTGAGATTTCTCCCCAGTCACTTTGGTAAGTAGTTCATCTCCCTGCAACTAATCTGCAAAATGAAACCAATAATGCCTGTATTCCTTTCCTAGGGCTGCTGTAACAAAATATCACAAACTGGGGGCTGAAAGCAGAAATGTATATTTTTATAGTTCTAGAATCTGGGAGTCTGAAACAAGGTGTGAGCAGGGCCATGCTCTCTCTGTCAGCTTCTGGTTGTTGCTGGCAATCCATGAATTCCTTGATTTACTCTTTGAATAATAACTCCAATCTCTGCTTTCATGATCATATTGCTGTCTTCCCTATGTGTGTCTATGTTTTTTATATGTGTCTCTATTCTTGTGCCTCTCTTCTTTTATAAGTATACTAGGGGCCCGGTGCACAAAAATTTGTGCACTCGAGGGGGAAGGGGGGATCCCTCAGCCCGGCCTGTGCCCTCTCGCAGTCTGGGACCCCTCGGGAGATAACGACCTGCTGGCTTAGGCCTGCTCCCGGGTGGCAGAGGGCAGGCCCAATCCCTAGGTGCAGCCCCTGGTCGGGCTCAGAGCAGGGCTGATTGGGGAGTTGGGCGCCGCCCCCTGTCATGCACAGAGCAGGGCCCATCAGGGGGTTGAGGAGCTCCCCCCTGTCAC
>NW_005353538.1:9958354-9968864 GCF_000412655.1 Myotis brandtii | reverse complement strand
AACAGAGCAGGGAGGATAGGGAGGTTGTGGCCCCGCCCCCTGTCACACACAGAGCCTCAGGGAAATCAGGGGGTTTGGGCGCTGCCCCCTGTCACGCTGCTCCAGGGGCCAGGAGGCCTCATGGCTCCGCTAATCCTAGTGCTGGGAGGCCTTCCGGCTCTGCTTGACACTGGGGCAGTGAGACCTCGCTGCCCCGCTGATCCTCGTGCTGGGAGGCCTCGCTGCTCTGCTGATCCCGGTGCTGGGAGGTCTCACGGCTCCACTGATTCCAGTCCGGGAGGTCTCGCAGCTCCGCTGATCCCGGTGCCAGGAGGCCTCATGGCTCCGCTGATCCCAGTGCCGAGAGGCCTCGAGACTCCGCTGATCCCGGTGCTGGGAGGCATATTACCCTTTTACTATATAGGATAGAGGCCTGGTGCATGGGTGGGGGCCAGCTGGTTTTCCCTGAATGGTGTCCTGGAGCAGGGCTGATCAGGGGGTTGGGGAGCTCCCCACTTGGGTGCCTGGCCAGCCTGGATGAGGGGATGATGGCTGTTTGCAGCTGGTCACACCCCCTTCAGGGTGGGGGTCCCCACTGGGGTGCCTGGCCAGTCTGGGTGAGGGGCCGAGGGCTGTTTTCAGGCTGGCGGGTGACTGAAGCCCCCAACCTCTCTTTTTTTTCTTTTTTTTTTTATTCTGGGATTTATTTACCTTCTATCTGGGCTTTGTTTAGCTTCTATAATTGAAACACTGTTGCAGCTCCAGCTCTGAGGCCCGGCTGGCTGAAAGCAGGTTTCTGGGGATTGTTTAACTTCTATAATTGCAACATAGTTGCTTAGATTGCAGCTCAGAGGCCAGCAGTGGCAGGCAGGGAACCTTGGCTTCCTCCTTCACTGGAGCAAGCAAGCCTCCTGTTGGCTTCAGCTGCCTGGCTGCCGGCCGCCATCTAGGTTGGCAGTTATTTTGCATATCGCCCTGATTAGCCAATGGGAAGCGTGTTGGAGGTATGGCTAATTACCATGTTTCTCTATTATTAGATAGGATTAGTCATAATGGGTGAAGAGTTCACTCTATTCTAATATAGCCTCATCTTAACTAATTACATTTCCAAGGACTTTTTTCCAAATAAGGGCACATTCTGAGTTACTATGGGTTAGGACTTCAACTTATATACAGGTGTGGGCAAAAGTAGGTTTACAGTGGTATGTGAAACACAGTTCTCATTATATTAATGAGTATTATTGTAAACGAAATGTCTTTTTTTTCATACAAACAACTATAAACCTACTTTTGCCTGCCTCTGTATTTTATGGAACACAATTTAACTCATAACAATGGCTCACCCCCAGGGCTGTTATAAAGCTGTTATTCTTTGGATTTATCTTCTCTGGGGTGCATTGTGTTTCCTCATTCAGTGGGCTCATATTTTTCTCAGTTCTGGAAAAAGTTCTTCAATATTGTTCTCTCTTTCATTTTCTCAATTATGACTTTCTGTAATTTTAATCAGATACATATTAGAACTTCTCATTATGTTCTTCATATCTCTAAACCCCTCTTTCAAATTCCCTTTCTCCTCATCTCTGTTTATTGCATTCTAGATAAATTGTTTAAAATATATTTCATATTACTTATGCTATCACAAACTTTATATGTCTGCCTTTTAACCTAACCACTATTAATTAAAACTGATATACTTCCATCATTAAATTTCTCTGATTATTCCTTACTATAAAGTAATTGCTTATTATTTTCCTTATTTGAACTCCTTATCCACTGCTATTCTATACTCTTATTTGATTAGTCCAACATTTGCTTATTGTTGGAGACATCAATTTGCAGTTTCTTGTTTCTTCTGTGTATTCTCACAGTGGCTTGCTTTTTAGTATGCCTATAAACTTCATTCCTTCTGCTTCTCCTGGCAGGTGACAGTCCAAATTCAAGATCTCATCAATCCCTCCTCAAAGATTTGGCACCAATGCCATTCTAGTACCAGCCTTTCACCTCGCAGAGGTCCCATAGGCCGGTATTTTTATAATACTGTTGATATAGAAATCTGATGCACAAAGACTATAGCTCTCCTGGCTGCCAGCTAGTCCAGACAGGCTCTTTGCTGCTCCCCACTAGCTCACAAACTCTGAAGCTTCTTCTCCAGCCACCCGAACTCCCAGGAGCTCCAATCACATCTCTTGATCTCAATACCCTGGCCACCCGGGGACCAGGTTCTGGTTCATATAGAACCAGCAGTGCCCCAAAGTGCATGTCTTAATAAATTCACAATGTTCTGGTGCATGGATGGTCTCAGACAGCTCCTGGTTATTCCTTACATTAGATTGAGACATTCAGCAGTGATATTCAATAGAGAATATACATCAAAAACACCTACGATTAGTTTTATGTATTTGTAACCCTGAGCCTCACTCTTCGATATTCTGGTTCAATCATCTGGAGTAAGTCTGAATATTAGTATTTTCAAAAGATTTCACTTGCTGAACCAATGTAGTTTAGATACTTATTCTAGAGTCTAGTTCTCATTAAGCATTCAATACAAAATAGCTACTTTAGAGGCATATTCACATGAGTCGTCTCCTCAAGAAGCTGCCTATCTCACCAGTTAAATTTCTCACTGAGGCTGACTGCTATAAATCTTTATAATCTGACCCAATCTGTCTCTCAAAACTCCCTTTCCACTAATTCCAAACAAGCAACCTTTGTCATAAGCATTTAGGAGATCATTCTGGCCTCGGCATTTTGTCTATATTATTCTAGTCATTGATTCCAGCCTTGACATTTTGTTTATATTATTCTACTTATTGGATTGTCTTCATCTCAAAGCTAACAAACAAAACCACTGACTTTAAAGTATAGAAATCCAATTATACTTTGTATTCATGATTCTGCTATTGGGAAAGAGACTTATACACTCTAAGCTTCAATTTTTGATCTTTAAAATCGGGCTTAATTTTTCAGTATTGTTGAGTGGGTGAAAAGACCTATCTTAGTACCTACAACACAGAAATATCTCAATAAGTTAGTCATCTTCTCTTTCCTCTGTCACCAATCCAACCACCATGCCTCCTGCAGTTAGAGTATGCTGTGCCAGCCTGGGTGCCCTTCCCTGGATGGTCAAGGTTATATTTAATTGACTGACTTCTGATATCTCACAGCACTTTTGCATATGCCCTCACTTATTGTCAGAATTATTTTCAATGCTGATATTTTATCTTCATTAATTATCTTCAGTTCCATAAAAACTAAGTGCATAATCCTATCTTCTGCTTTTATACCTCATATTTCTTAAAGTAGTGCCTGGCTGTGGAGTAGTACATGGAGCCAAGTAGAGTCATGCCTCACTTAACAATGGGATAGTTCTGAGATATGTGTTGTTAGATGATTTTGTCATTGTGTGAACATCATAGAGTGTACTCACACAAACCTACTACACAACCAAGCTACATGGTATAGACTCTTGCTACTGATCTATAAACCTGTACAGCATATTACTGTACTAAATACTATAGACAATTGCAACATAATGTTAAGTATTTTTGTATCTAAACATAGAATAAGTACAGTAATGGAATAAAATATATTTTAAAATGGTATGCTTGAATAAGGCACTTACCATGAATAAAATTTATTGGACTGGAGGTTGCTCTAATGCAGTGGTTCTCAACCTTCTGGCCCTTTAAATACAGTTCCTCATGTTGTGACCCAACCATAAAATTATTTTTGTTGCTACTTCATAACTGTAATGTTGCTATTGTTATAAATCGTAATGTAAATATCTGATATGCAGGATGGCCTTAGGCGACCCCTGTGAAAGGGTCGTTCGACCACCAAAGGGGTCGCGACCCACAGGTTGAGAACCGCTGCTATAATGAGTCACTGAGTGTGTGTTGAGTGGATGTGAAGATCTAGGACATTACTCTACACTACTGTGGACTTTATAAACATTGCCTCACAAAAGTGTCAGAAATAGAATTGTTAAACTGTCAGTGCTGTTCTATGACAAAAATGTTGACTGGATTGGTTGATTGGAAATATCAAGAAGAAAGTGGATAAGGCATAGATCAGCATGATACTGACTGTCAGGATGAAATAAAAGGTGGTCTGAGGATCACTAAGAATAATAGCTCAAGATGAAGAGATAAAAAACATAGGGATTGTCATGCAATGTGGTTTTTTGCTATTGCATCTTAAAGCAGTGGTTAAATTAAGAAACTTTGTGGTATTCACTAAAAAAAGGATGTTTAACATGTAGAGGGTGTAGAACAGTGAGGGCTCAATATTTTAACTGTGGACATTTGTTTTTGGTTCCATTGACCCTATCTTACACAGAGGGCTCTCTCTGGCATGGAATTCATGAGGTGAAGAGGGGGATTTACCTATGTTTTACACTATTATAACCTGAAAAACTTTCAAAGTTCAGGGACAGGCAGACTCCACACTATCACAGAAAGCTTTTACTAAAGTGGCAGTGGCACTTACTACTTGTTAAGGTAGCTCCTATGGACCTGTGTCTTTGTACAGGACCTTAGGTCCTTAACAAAGATTTTACACAATGAACTCTGAGAGCCATCAGACTAAATCTGGGAGGACTGCAGTGCCTCTGAATATTTTGCACTGTTGAGTCTGTGCTGAAACAGGTCAGTGGCTGACTAATTGGGATGTAATCTGTGCACCCACAATTCAGGTGCTATGAGTGAGAAGAAGTCAATTGCAAAGCCCCACAGGTATGGCTCCTGTTGGAGAAAGAAAAAATTTCTCCTGAGCTTCTGGTTAAGGTGGCAGCATAGTAAATAGAGTACTGAGAACCTCCCACAACCACATCAAAATTACAACTCAACTAAAGTACAACCACCATTCAGAACCACATGAAATCTAGCTAAACAGAGTCTTATAACTAAGGATATACAGAAGAAGCCATGTTGAAACTGGTAGGAGGGGCAGAAGCACAGAACAGGCTGGTCCCAAATCCATGTGTGGCTATTAAAATTGGGAAGGATAACTCAGCTGCAGAGGTCCCCCCTGAGGAGCCAGAGGTCTGTGTCCCACACCAGAATCTAATGCAGGGAAGATAAGTTCCCATAACTTCTGGCTGAGAAAACCAGCAGGGATTGTGGCTAAGTGAGATAAAGGGCTGCTGGAGCCCTAGGCAGTTCCTCTTAAAGGGTCCACACACTGACTGACTTGATCTCTCACACTCAAGGCACTAGGGCAGCAGACTGAAAGGCACTAGGAACATATGGGGAATAACTGAATTGTCTGGCTTCAGGATGAGGGCTGGAGGGACAGCTTTCTCCCTGATGGAAGTGCTGGCAGAGATCATTGAACCTTCTCTCGAGAGAGCTGGCAATCAGTCTCCATATCTGAATCTGCATCAGCCTGGCTAACACTCTTTACTCGGCCCAGGTAATTTCTTGAGACTTCAGTCCACCCAACTGTGTTCAGTGTCTTTTCCATACAAAGGTACCCCATACCTCTTGCTAAGTGGCCCAAGGCCCGGTCTAGCAAGAGCAGCTTTGGTTCACAGTGTGGCCTCTCCCAGACACCTCCAAGCCCAGCCCAAGTAGCAGCCATTTTCAGATTGCTCTGTAGCTCATGCTGGGTGGCCCATAGCAGGGCACAGATGGTGGCTGACCTTAGCCTGCACCTCCTGGGAGGCCCCAGAGCCAGTGCATCCAGTAGACAGCTTCAAACCGCAGAATATTACAACCCAACCATCTCCCCAAGCGACATAATCGTGGGGTGGACTCCAGCTGACACCAAAGCCCCACTGAAGCAAGTCCTGCTTAGTAGGGGCAGTCCCTGCATAGCAGCTCCTCCTATATAGTCCCAGCCTGTCCTCAAAACCAGTTGGCCTGGGGGTGAATCCCTCCCAGTGATGTGCCAATAACAATCAAGGCTCAACTACAACAGGACAGTGTACCCTGCCCACATAGGGGAAGTACCTGGAGCACCCAGCTCTGGTTACTGGGGAGGCCAAAATGAGGAGACAAAGAAACATGCTACCAAACGAAAGAACAGAAAATATCTCCAGAAAAAGAACTAAATGAAAGAGAGGCAAGCAAACTATCAGATATAGAGTTCAAAACAATGGATTAAGCATGGTCAGTGTTCCTCAGTGGTTATAGCATCAGTGCACACACCAAAAGGTGGTGGGTTTGATTCCCAGTCAAGGCCAAGTACTGGGTTGCATGTTAAATACCCCCTGGTTGGGGTATGTGTCAGAGGCAACCAATTTTGTTGATGTTTCTCACTGTTTCTCTCCCTTCCTTCCTCCTTTCCAGGAAAAATCAATGGAAAAAATGTCCTCAGATGAGGATTAAAAAATATATATATACAAAACAAAACAAACAAACAAAAAACAATGGTTATAAGGATTCTCAAGAACATTATTAAGAATTTTAACAGCATAAAAAAAGAAACATGGAAACCTTAAAAAGGAACCAGTCAGAAATAAAGAATACAATAACTGAAATAAAGAATGCATTCTTAGGAATCAACAGTAGAGTAGATGAAGCAGAGGATCACATCAATAAGTTTGAATATAAGAAAACAAAAAAGTCAGATCAGGAAAAAAAAGAATCCCAAAAAATTAGGGTAGTGTAAGGAGCCTCTGGGACAACTTCAAGTGTACCAACTTTCACATCATGGGATTGTTGGAAGGAGATGAGAGCAAGAATTTGAAAAAAATGATGACAGAAAACTTCCCTAACCCTGTGAAGGAAACGGACATACATGTCTAAGAAACACAGAAATAAGATGAACACAAAGATGCCCACACCAAGGCACATCATAATTAAAATGAAAAAGGTTAAAGGCAAAGGGAGAATCTTAAAAGAAGCAAGAGAAGAGCAGTTAGTTTACTACAAGCTCCCATAAGGCTGTGAGCTGATTTCCCAACAGAAACTTTGCAGGCCAGATTGGATTGGCAAGAAATATTCCAAGTGATGTAAAACAAGGATCTACAGCCAAGATTATTCTATCCAGCAAAGCTATCATTTAGGATCAAAACAGATAAAAACCTTCCCCGATAAAAGCTGAAGAAGTTCATCACCACCAAACCAATACTACAAGAAACATTAAAGGGTCTTCTTAAAGAAGAATGAAAAATCAGATCAAAAATATAAATAATAAAATGGCAATAAATACATATTTATCAGTTTCTTTATTTTTTAAAATATGCTTTTATTCATTTTAGAGAGAGAGGTAGGGTGAGAGAGAAATATCAATGATGAGAGAGAAACAATGATTGGCTGCCTTCTGCATGCCCCCTACTGGGGATTAAGCCTGCAACCTGAGCATATTCCCTGACTGGGAATCAAACCATTGACCTCTTGGTTCATGGGTTGACACTCAACCTTGAGCAACATTGGCCAGCTATCAACAATTACTTTAGATACAAATGGACTAAATGTTCCAATTATATATACACTGAGTGGCCAGATTATTATGACCACTCCATCAGTACAATGAAGTGAATTAGTTATGCAAATAATAATAATAATAAAACCTTGAGAGTATTGGCTTAGGAAGTTTTCAATATTCAGTATTTTTGAAAGTGTCAATGAAGTACTGATGGGGTGGTCATAATAATCTGGCCACTCAGTCATTATATATAGTGACTGAATGGATAACCAAACAAAACCCTTACATATGCTATCTACACAAGACTTACTTTAGATTGAAAGACACACACAAATTTAAAGTAAAGGGATGGAAAAAGATAGTTCATAAAAATGGAAACTAAAAACAAACAAACAAAACAAAACAAAACAAAAAAACTGAGGAGGCAATGCTTATATCAGACACAATAGACTTTAAAACAATAGCTAAACAAAGAAGGACCCAGCAACTCCACATCTGTGTACTTACCCGAAGAAACCCAAAACACTAAAAAAAGAAAACCAAAACCCAAAACAAAACAAAAAAACAAACAAACAAAAAAACATAAACATATACATCCATATGTTGCTGCAGCATTATTTATAGTAGCCAAGATACTGAAGCGTACGTACTGTTTCTGGATAATAAGTGTCCAGAAACAGATGAACGGGTCAAGAGGAAGTGGTGCATATATATATACAATGGCATGTACTTCAGCTACAAAAAAAAAGAAGAAAATCTTTCCATTTGTGACATCATAGATGAACCTAGAGTGTATTATGCTAAATGAAATAAGTCAGACAAAGAAAGGCAAATGCCAAATATTTTCACATATGTGTACTCTAAAAACAAAATAAGCAAACAAGCAGAACAGACTCAGATACCTGTTACTTATTGATGGTTGCCAGGTGGAAGGGGGGTTAGAGGGATAAGTAAAAATAGTTAAAGGGATTTAGAAGTACAAGTTGGTATCTACAGAGTAGTCACTGGGATGTAAAGTACAGCAGAGGGAATATAGTCAATAGTATTGTAATAACTATATATGGTGTCAGTTGGTACTAGATTTATCAGGGTGATCACTTTCCACGTTATATAAACTTCTAATCATGCGGATATACACCTGAATACTATAATATTATATCTGAACTATAACATAAAAAGAAAAATAATTCCTCCTGAACCGCATATCATTCTGTTTCTTACAGGAAATTCAGCTCCATTATAATATACTAGAGGCCTAGTGCATGAAATTAGTGCACTGGGGGAGGGTGTGTCCCTCAGCCCAGCCTGCACCCTCTCCAATCTGAGACCCCTTGGGTGATGTGCGACTGCCAGTTTAGGCCCGATCCCACAGGGCCTAAACCGGCAGTCAGACATCCCTCTCACAATCCAGGACTGCTGGCTCCTAACCACTTGCCTACCATCCTGCCTGATTGCCCCTAACTGCTTCTACCGGTCAGCCTGATCACCCCCTAACCACTCCTCTGCTGGCCTGATCACCCCTAACTGCCCTCCCCTACTGGCCTGATTGCCCCTAACTGCCCTCCCCTGCCAGCCTGATCAACCCCTAACTGCTCCCCCCTGTCAGCCTGATCGCCCCCTAACTGCTCCCCTCTGCTGGCCTGATTACTCCCAACTACCTCTGCCTCGGCCCCTGCCACCTGGAAGGACATTGGGAAGATGTCCAGTCTAATTAGCGTATTACCCTTTTATTAGTATAGATAGGGCCATCTCACATATGGGTCTGTTATTAACCAAAGCATCATTATGTGGCACATGACTATATTAAACAAGGAGGAGAGCACATTTCTCACCCAAGTTCTTTAATTTGTGATTTCCAAGTTTCTGAACCAACTTTTTTTTTAAATCTGGTTTTATTATCCATAAAATGGAATCAACATTTATTTAACCAGTTTAACTTGCACAGTTTTCATGACAGGCCATGAAATAAAGTATATGAACAATTTATAAGTGCTTTACAAAGTATATTTTGACAATCCTAGCTTCTGAAATATGGCTCATGACTAGCATAGACAGGAAGCACTGTGACATGGTCCACCACATTATTCCATCCTAGAAAGTAAGAACAAATATGAATCCCCCTTACACACACACACACACACACACACATACACACACACACACACACATCAGAACACGGAAGCACAGAGATGTTAAATAAATTGTCCAAGGTCTGTAGGTAAATTATCCCAGGGCTATTGGATCTCAAAGTCCATGCTAATAAACTGTACAAAAGAGGTTTTAGCAGTCCATCACCTTAATCACTTAACCACTTCACCCCCCAAAAGAGGTTTTAGACAAAGGAAAAATAAAATAACATGTGATGGTTAGTTTTCTAAGATGTATGAATCACAATGTCCTAACAGCCCTAAAATAATAAAAAAGAATAAGAGATAAATACACTGAGAATGTAAGTGGCTTTCTAAGGGTTGAAAATGGCACAACCAGAACACAAGCACAGGGGTCTTCTGCCTTCTATGTAAGAGCTTTTCATTCCACCTACTGTTATTCAAAGCAATATTGTTGGACAGGCTGTCACAGGCAAGTCTGACATGAGGATTTTTAATTCAGTATGCTTCCTTTAAAACATGACTTATAATTGGACTGTTCCATTAATTTATTTTATGATGATTTTATCTATGTAACAGTCAATCTAACACTATTTCTACATACATAGCTGAGTTGACATACTTATCATTTCTAAAATTAATTTCCATTCTGTCCATCCAACTATAGGTAATTCCATTTTAGTCACTAAGTTTCAACTGAATTGTTGAGAATAGTGTATATTCCTAAAACAAGACAGATCATCCTTTCTAATCCAGTGTATCATTACAACCATTAATTTCAGTTTTTACAAGTTAATATTATGCGGTATAATTTACATAACATAAAATGTACTCCTTTTAAGGATATAATCTGATTATTCTTTATAAATGTCTGATGTAGAATAACACTATCAAAATGCAGAGCAATTCCATCACCCCAAAATGTTCCTTCATGCCCTTTGCACTCATTTTTCTCTCCACCTCCTCTTCAGGAAAACAGTGGCCTGCTTTCTATGTAAACACATTAGTTTTTCCTATTCTAGAACTGCATATAATTGGAATCATAGGATACG
>NW_005353538.1:9941820-9958343 GCF_000412655.1 Myotis brandtii | reverse complement strand
TTTTTTATTGCTGAGTAGTATCCCAGTGTGTGTATTTAGCACAATTTGATTACACATGCATGAACCTAAAATAGATATTTAGAATGTTCCCATTTTTTTAGCATCTTCATTTTTGAGTACACAGTGGGCCCTTGCTATGTAATGACTCTCTACTTAGCTTCCCAGGATCAAAACTTATGGTTCTACATCCCAGGCATACTGCCTGGCCATCCTTTCTGTGGCTGAAATGCTACCTCAGCATGTTTCAACTCATCGGTGTATGGCCCTGGCTTATAGGGAAGCACTCCTGTGAAATCCTTAAGGCATTTCAGAAATAAATGAATAAATATAAATGTATACGGGAAGAGATATACATGCAATTTCTGCTTTCTTCCCTATAACAAGCTTCCCTGTGCCAAGGGTCACAAGATTGTGCTGCATACTGGATTGGGTAAGAAGCAAAGTAAAAATAAAAACACACTGAGAAAAGTCTTAGATTAAAATCTATACAGTGGATTTTATTCTAATGAAAAAATAAATTTAACAAGTAGCCTACATCACACCAAGAAACTGGTGGTCCATGTGTTAAAATGTAAGTTTGCTTTTAATAGTAAAACAGTAGTATTACAGCTAATAATATTTAATTTAGATATTTCCTGCATGTATGCATGCTCACACACACACACTGAATGTTTTAGTAACTCTGTGTTAATATTCTCTTAAGAAACCAAGGTAATATTCCCACCAGTATTTTTAGTAAATAAATTGATAACTTTGAAAGACTAATAGGCATTTTGTTATTAGTCTATCTTCCTTCAACCATATCTATGAAATAAATTGGTTATGTTGAGTTTATTTTGGGATGAGCAATTAAACACGTGCTTACAAAGAGCAGTGACTCTTTAGGCCTTCCTGTGCTCCTCTGTCTTCAGTTTTAACATCCTCCATATTTCATCTATGGCTTTCTTAATTAATTTCTCCTTAGCACTTACCAAACTCTCACACTATCCCAGTCACATATTGGTTTCACCATTCTCTTCTCACCTTGAATGTGAAGCCATGAGGCAAGGGACCATTGGCCTGGAGCCTAGAGCAGTGTCTAACATGGAGTAGGTCACCCAGATATATATGCTAAGTGACTGAATGAATGAATGAGATGGAGGAGAATTCTCACAAGAGAGAAATTTAACTAGATAACCTGCAAATAACTAACCTTGGCTATTTAATTTAGAAATATTTAAATTAAAACAATATTAATAACAAATAATAACATTGTGTGCTCACGATGTGCTATGCAATTTCCATATTTTCATTCACATAATGTTCAAAGGTGTGTAGCTATGTACTATTAATTAATTTATTTTACCAATAGAGGAACCAAAAGCATAGGGAAGTTTACTACCTTGTTGAAGAAAGGGAGGTTAAAATGCTATCAGACATTCTGAGTCCAGAGTCTGAGCCATTAGTCTCTACAGTATCCCACAAAACCGAATAACCTGAAAAGAAAGTGTTAGATAAGAAAATATTTGATTCTGGTGAAAAATGTTTTCACTCCTAATAGCAGAGCTGCTTCTCAGAAACACATAGATCCTAGGACATAGCAGATCTGCAGGACGGGGACACGGATCACAATGGTTCAACTTCTCCAAATTCTATAGATTTAATGTATGTGTCCCTCCAATACTCAGATGTTGAAAACCGAAGGCCCACGGTGACAGTATTAGGAGTTGAGGACTTTAGCAGTTGAACTGATCATGCGGGCAAAAGCCTCATGAATGGGATTCACACAATTGAAACAGAGATTCCAAAGCGCTAGCTCACCCTTTCTGCCAGGTGAGGTCATGGTTTGAAGTCAGCAGTCTGCAACCCTGAAAAGGGGCCTCACCACAAGCCAACCATGCTGGCACCTGGTTTTGCGCTTCCAGATGCAGAACTGGGAGAAATAAAGTCCTCTTGTTGATAAGCCACCCAGTCTGTGGCATGTTGTTACAGTAGCGTGAATGGGCTAAGACACCAAAGGATGAGTTGCTTTCCTGATCACACTCCCTAATGAATGAGAGATTCATTAGTGTGTGAGTTGAAGTGAATGCATACTTTCTCTTCACTTTCTTATCCTCTGGGCTGCACTCCCTTCCTACCCCAGCCTCATCCAGTGCTGGTGAAGGAAATTTTCCAAGCATGTACACCAGGAGGCACTCTGAAGGTAAGCAATAAGATTATTACTTTGGAGAAAAATAAAGACATGCATATGAATGAGCAGTTGGTATTTCCTAATAAGTGTACACGCCCTGCTGAAAAGGAGGTGGAACATGCTTTCAGTTTCAAATTGCACTCCAAGGCTAGGAGAGAAAAGCCATGGCCGGTGAGTTTGGGGTTTTTTTTTCTTGTTTTTGTTGTTCTGTTTTGTTAGTTTGTTTACTTTCTAGAAGGATAGGTCTTGGGGAAAATTTTTGAAAGTGGCTGGCTTTTGGGGAAGCCATAATTAAGTTCTGTGAATGTTTAGGTGAACTGGGTGAACAGAACTGAGGGAGAGGGAAGAAAGAGGAGGAAGGAGGAAGGGATGGAGAGAAGGGGCCTTAAAGGCTTAACTGAATTAATCTGCCAAAGGGTGCAGGATCCCCATGAGATGGGTACCAGCAGCTGCTGTCCCCCAGGGAAATAGGCTATCACTGTTTCCTTCTTTTATTATGCAGAGTTGAATAAACAGGAGGCACTGATAGTAAATCTCTGACTTCAGGCTCTCAGTGAGCACACTGGGTAACACTGAGGGGAGAGTGAGGGCTGTGGGTAGCTCAGGATGACTGAACTGCATGGGGAGGGACATTTTATGGATTAAATCTAAAGGAGGCTGTTGCTGACTTGAGAGGAAAATGAGGCTGTTTAGTGACTTGAGGAATCCTTGTGCTTCAAACAGACAAAGTCCTGAAGGAGAAGAGGATGGTTTTTGTCCAATCAGTGACCTCGGGCACCATAAATGGCTTGTTGGATGACCTATTAGAGAAAAGGGTGCTGAACCAGGAGGAGATGGAGAAAGTAAGAAATGAAAATGCCACAGATATGGATAAGGCCCGAGCTTTGATTGACTCAGTCACTCGGAAAGGGGCCAAGGCAAGCAAAGTATGTATCGATCACATCTGTGAAATCGACTCCCACCTTGCCGAGAAGATGGGGCTGCCCTCAGGTAAGGTCTACAGCTCAGACTAAAGTCCATGCAGGCCCCGTGTCTTTGCACCCACATAGGATTTCTTCATTGGTCATGTTAGTTTGCAGACAACGTGTTTACATCTGGCTTCAGGGCCCCATTTCTAAGTCAGTGGCACTATTGTATATCCCCTGTCTCGTTACTCTTTATTCTTATTCCTTTAGCCTCAGAGTCTTTCTAAGAATTAAAACTCACTTCCCATCCTGCGTATATGGTAGCTCAGTTGTTGAAGTTTATGAGAACAGTCTGATAAACTTCATACCACATTCTCTAGTCCTCCCGGCAAGGCACTTTATTTGTTTATTTGTTTAGTTAGTTAGTTAATTAGTCAGCTAGTTACTTAGTCTAGGAATCCCTAGTAACTTATATAGTTATCTGACATGAAGATTTAAAGTCTGTCATTGAATAGTTTTATAATTTATCTCCAAAAGTTTGCTCTCCAGGAGGAATAAAATATTTCAGTGATGGTGAAGCACTCAGAGAATAAACTCAATCCTGACAGAAAAGCTAGGATTTTAAATGTGGACTCTTTCATTTAATTGCCCTCTTGCATTTTCTTTGAGTGATGTTGTCCACTAGCATGGAACTAGGCTGTAGACCATTGTGTAAGGCCCGACCTCTACCTCACATGCTCCTGAGGCCCTGATACAAGACAGACAGGCATCTAACCTGCTCCTTCTATCCAAGGTCCCTAAGTCCCCCACGCAGCCGAGAAGGGAGCTCTGGCGGACTCTCAACCCCTGGTCTCTTTTATGCTTCCCAAATGCAATCAGAGGCAAAAGTTGTTCTTTGAAAGCAAGACCTCTTTTCCTCCAGGACTAGGGGAAGCCTATGCCTGGCTTACTGACATAGCAAAGCTCATCTCTCAGCAACTTCCTGTTTCTCTTTTAATACCTTTTTTTTCCATTTAACATTCCCCCAAATTAAAGACAATCTATACTAACAATAAGGATTCAGAATAATTGTATAGTAGCCAACGTTTCTTCTTCTTTGCCCCAGTTTCTTCTTCTTCCTTTCAGTTCATAATCCTTGAGTCCTAGAGGCACTTGGACAAACCACTCTAATAAAGCCAACACCTGGAGTCACCTGGCTGCTTGCCAGCTGATGCCTCCTCAGTCAGGCTGTCATGCCTTTGTCTCTCTCTCATCTACTTGGCAATTGTTTTCTGGGCCACAGAATATGGTAATTCAATGACATATTTGAATGACTCTAATGGGAGAGATCTTTCTAAAAAAAAGTTCTTGACATGTACACTCCTGCCACCACAAGGTTTCCTCCAGAAAACGTTCTTGAACTTATTGATGGTTAAGTTAGTTCAGCAGTCTGGATGGGAAGGATGGGACAAGCTGCAGTCTGTCACCTTGGGCTCAGCATTTTGAGGGACAGCCTATAGGTCTCCCTCATGCAGAGCAGGGAAGTGGACCATATTCTGTCTATGGAAATCTTGTCTTCAATAGTAACTATGGGATGAAAACTCAGTGTATTTCACATGTGTAAGCACATGCCAATTCTTAGAATTTCTGGATTAAACTTCCAAGGTGTGTATTGTTATACTAGAGGCCTCTTGCACAGATTCATGCACTGGTGGGGTCCCTTGGCCTAGCTTTGCGGTGATCAGACCAAAACTGGCTCTCTGACATCTCCCAAGGACTCCTGGATTGCAAGAGGGCTCAAGCCAGGCCAAGAGACCCCACCAGTGCCAAAATCTGTGCACTGGGCCTCTAGTAAGCATATAAGATCTTTGGTTAATCTCTTCCCGCCCTCCCCCCTCCCCCCTTGCCTCTGAGATTCATCAGTCTGTTCCATGTTTTCATGCCTGTGGTTTCCAATCCTGCATTTAGCATCATAGCTACCAGTTAAACAGCTGGTAGGCTAGTCACTTAGGCTTTTATATATGTATAGATTGAGATCCTTCTAAAAACTTTAAGAACCTTAAATGTAATTCCTGTCCTTGAAATTGACAAGCATAATGAATCGTGACCTCAGAGGATGCATTAATAGGCTTGAGTTGTTTTATGCAACCAAATAGTGGAACAGGCTTTTCAGTGTTTGTTTTTTCCTCAGAGCATGCCGCTGAGTAGGGCAAGTGCAGATTACAGAGACTGTGGCCAGGGCCCCTGTCAAGTGCATAAATCCGTTGAGCCCTTTGTGGGCTGGCAGAGTGCTTCAGTTAACCAGGGCCCAGATTTGTGTTTATATCCCAGCTCTACCACTTTCCTGATCTATGGCACTTAGAAAATTAACTTAACACTGATTGATGGTGGAGAAGTGAGTCGCCTCGTCATCATTTTCTGCTGCGATAAATCTCGGCAGTGTAATTGTCCAAGTCTTTTCTTGGTTTTCTCTAAAATCCAAGTCAGCTCTGAGTTACACAGCTTCACTTTGCATATACCTGTTATGCAGTAGTGGTCACCTCAGGAGCCACCTTGAAACACGCATATTACTAGTAAGAACACTCTTGCTTCTATAGCTGATGGAATCTCAATGCCACTTTCATCATAGAAAGCAGAAATCAAGGGATTCACTTGCAGGCACTCTTCTGTTCTGCCTCAAATGTTAATGTCCAGGAATTAATGTGGAGGAGGCTTTTGTTTCTCAGTGATGAGTGTGGTTCCAGGTAAACAGCTATTTGAACAGATCAAAGCTTGGGGACATTGTTTTCAATAGGGAGTTTCCAACAGATATAAGTGACTTATTTGTGGCCCTTATCTTTCCTCAGGTGCACAATCAAGAACTGATCATAATACACAATACTCCCAAGCAGAGATTCTTCCCTTCCCAGGTAATGGCATGTTCAAAGCAAGAACATTTTTGAACCCCATCTTCCTTGACATTAACTGCAGATTCTTGGGATAAACACGGGGTGAGGAGGCAATGGGTAATTCTCCTGGATTGATCCTATGCGCTTTGCTCTTTTCAATCGATTCTGCTTTAGCAGAGGTCATTCCTGCAGTTTCGCTACCATGTTTATACCAAAAAATTCTGAATATGTGTCTCAAATTCTGACTACCCACTTGAACGCCAAACTTGACCCCTTTTTCTCTACATGTCCAGAGCTAAACTTGCCATCTGCCTTCCTTCACACCTTGGTTCTCCTCCAGTTTTCTCTCTCTTTGTTATGGTGCCGCCATTACCAAGTTATTCAAACTAGAAACCTGCAATTCAATTTTTAGCTCTTTCTTCTCCCTCAGCTCTATCATTCAGTGTCTGAGATTTATTGATTCCTCTCTCAAATCCAGATCTGTGTAGCCACTCTCTTTGTATTACTCTAGTTCAGAGCTCCTATTCCCACAGTTCCCTAAGATTCTCCTGCCATAATCTCACTATATTTTTCTTGTATTTTAAAAAATAAATTCATCATTGTCCCCCACTGAGCTTTAAGCATTATGAGTCCAGCCTCTTATTTACTAAATAATCAGTGTTTTATTTGTCCTGGGACAGTATTTTACCCACAGTTCTTGAAGTATTTCAGCTGAAAGTGATTATTTTCTCTGAATTTTGGAAGATATTTAGAGGCCACAGATGCAAATATTTCACCAAATTATAAATTAGTCTAGTAAATCTATTAGGGGTGTTTATCCCATGAATTTTTTCTTAGATATTTCATGGGATGGAGACACTCACTATATAACCAAATGCTCATTCCTTTACTAGGAAAAATTAGCTCTAATGTAATTCAAATATTTGCCATTGTTCCTCAGATTCCTGTATGAAGAAATAGAATATTTCTTCCACCTAATAATGATTTCTATAGTTTTCTTCAATAAATAATTCCAATTATCTTTTACTTTACCCACAGTAAACACATTTCAGCCTGCCTTGCTTTGCCTAATTAAATGTATGATAATGTCTTCAAAATTTCCTTCAAAATTGCATATAACTTTCTTGTTGGAATGTTTAGTTTTTGATAGATCTTCCAAATATTGAGAAAATATATTTATTTTGAAAAAGATATTATGTTACTTCTTTAGCAATTACATCACACCATTGGGTGGTGTTGAATTTGTAATAAATAAACCTAAAGGCATCATTCACATAAATTACTGTTAAAACTCTTCCTCATATATTGGTGTAATCAATGTTTAGTGCTATAAATCCATCTAGTATGCATCTTGATTTTAGCATTTATCATTCTATTTCATAGTCATTCTAGTTAATATATTCAGTATTCCTCCTCCTTCTCCCATACATACACACATTAGAGAGATCCTGGAGAACAGAACAAAAGCCCTTCCTCCCTCCCTCCCTCCCTTCCTTCTTCCATTCCCTTCCTTCCTCCCTTCCTCCCTTCCTTCCTTCCTTCTTTCCTTCCCTTCCTTCCTTCCTTCCTCCCTTCCTTCCTTCCTTCTTTCCTTCCTTCCTTCTTTCCTTCCATCCTTCCTTCCTCCTTTCTTCCTTTCCATCTCTAATGCATCTTAAGTAAATAAAAAATAAACATATATATTTTTAAAACATTGAAATAGAGTGATTAAGCTCTATCTCAATTATATTTTATTATCAATATTAAATCATTTGAAATAAATTTATGTCCTAAATATTTTTTCTAACGTATTGATTGGTTTTTGAGAGTTATATCATGCATGGTTTTGAATAAATTCCCTTTTTATTCTTCTAATCTAAAATGTTTATAAAAATGCCGATCCTCAGAGATAAAGGCTGATTCTTGTATCGCACCAATAGAAACCTCCTCTGGTGTGGAATGTGTTCCCACAGCAGTGACTCACTCAGCAGAGTTGGCCAGGGTTTTTCTTTTAAGGATTCACTTCCTCCTCTGTGGCTTCATATGCAGCTCACGCTGTGAGGAGCACCTGGCAGGACACTCAGGGATGCCATTATTCATAATGTTTCTTGTCTGTTGCAGCTCCCCAGGCAGTGCAAGACAACCCAGCTAAGCTTGCATTCCCAGGACCAGGAGGGAGCCTCAAGCTTTGCCCCCCAGACATAGCACAAAAGATATGGAATGAAAAGTCAGCAGAGGTGCTGTGCTCAGAAAACAGGATCCGGGTGAAAGAAAAACTGGAAACTCTTTGAAAGGGCAGTGGAGCTTTCTTAGAGCCAATTTCCTAGAGAAGTTCTAGAAAATCATCCTGCTGCTTCCCTTACATAAAGGGTTCCTATCTCCTAGAATCCCAGGTTTATGTATTGAGTTCTAAGTTTGATACAGCTCCCTGAATAAATACTTATAATAACAACAAAGGCATCCATTGGATGCTTACTATGAATCAGGTACTGTTCTAAGCAAGTTGCAGAGTTGAGAAAACATATTTGAATTAACACCTTGAACCCTAAAAATAGCCCATGTTATAGATCAGGAAATTGTGCATTGGATGATGAAATATTTCGGCAAAAACAGTAAGTTGAGGAGTCGGTTTTAAAATTCTGTCATTCTTGCATCAAAGCCTGTTCTTCTCTCAAATCCTAACTAAAAAAAAAAAAAAATTAAATCCTAACCAGTTGTCATCTGGGCATTTGTAAACTCTATTTCAACTCCTATAGTAAGATTCATTTGCCTTTCCTGTAACTATGGTTCATGAAATTTGGTTTCTCGATAGAACTAGAGTGGGAGAAACAGTTTTATATCTTCATGATGAATATTTAATTAAAGGAAACAGGACCATTTATGCAATTTGCATTTCCGACAGATTTACCCAATCATGAAAAAGTCTACTCGGACACGTCTTGCCCTCATTATCTGCAACACAGAGTTTGACAAGCTTTCCAGGAGAGCTGGAGCTGATGCTGATATCAGAGGTATGAAGATGCTGCTAGAAGATCTGGGATACACCGTGGTTGTTAAAGAAGATCTCACTGCTTCGGTAAGGTCTTCCAGAATGTAGGGACAATGATCACACCCTTCATTTTACTAAATAGCTTTTGGTTGTAGCACCAGAAACTTAATTTCTCGATAATATAAAAGTTAAATTTGCCCTTGGAGGGTGCTTCTCACCCCTCCTAACAAAGAGTCTTTTAGCAAAAGTCTAGTGAAATTTTTATTTGGAAATTGTACTGTAAATAATAATACCCTTTCCTCTCTACTAGAAATTCCCAAATGGCATCCTACAACTCTATGTCATCTTTCTTTAAATTAAAACTTAAATTATCTTTTGTACCCCATTGATTTTTATATTGCCCAGGAATTCCTTAAGTGCCTTTTTATTGAATTCCCCAGGCGCTCTGTTAATGGATCTCCTAGTCCAGAATTAATGGCATGGTCTCTTTCCAGGACATGAAGGCAGAGCTGAGGGCCTTCGCTGCCCGCGAGGAGCACGAGACCTCTGACAGCACGTTTCTGGTGTTCATGTCCCACGGTATTCGAGAAGGCATTTGTGGGAAGAAACACTCTAAGGAAGTCTCCGATGTATTAGACATCGACACCATCTTTCAAAGTTTGAACACTTATAAGTGTCCAAGTTTGAAGGACAAACCCAAAGTGATCATTATCCAGGCCTGCCGTGGTGGTGAGTGCTGATGTCTGTTAGAACACAAGATATGCAAGCGTTGACCTCATCATTTCCATCCATGTTTTGTGCCTGCTCCTTAATGTCAAAGAATACCTACTGTCACCAAACAAAATTGTAGCTTCTGTGAGATATTTGAATGGTTAGTAGATATTTATTCTATTTTCAACTAAAGAGATACCACTTTTAGTCTCAAGACTTTGATGTTTTAGTGTCATTAGAATTCATTTAGGGTTCATAGAAATAAAGGTTGTTAAGAAGATAGTTCCTGGGATATATGTGTGTACACGTACATGAATGAAAGACAGCCACAAATAAATTAGTAAATATAGTTGGACAGAGGCTTAAGGGAGAAAATGAATCTTTTGGCTGTTGGTAGTAACAAGATGTCAAATCTTGTCTTTCTAGAGAATGAAGGGGTGGTGTGGTTAAAAGATTCAGCAAAAGGTTCTGAAAACGACTTCTCATTGGCTCCAGACGATTTTGAATATGATGCCATTAAGAAAGCCCATATAGAGAAGGATTTTATTGCTTTCTGCTCTTCAACACCAGGTAATGAGTGTCTGTATAGGACACCTTTGTGGGCGTTGCCAATACAGACACACACACACACACACAACACACACACCACACACACACTCTCTCTCTTTAGAGAATGGATATCTGTTGAACTTTCTATGACACTTCTGAAGAACAACGAAAGCAGTCCTCCTAGTTTAAAACTCCAATTATCCTTACCCACAGAGATCACATATATTTTCACTAAATTAGTAATTACTAAACTCCCATGGTGCAAACATAGTTTCCTGGAACTGCTTGGGATCAGTTGAGAAATATCTACACTGAAGTAAATTAGAAGGTGACTCCACTTAGGGAAGGTTTACAATGTTGGGCTCAATCAGCAGTTCAATTTGCCTAGACATCAGCATGTATTTACAGAAAAGTAGTATTTATAGGGACAGAGAGAGATATAAAAAAATCAGAAGAGGCATATTGAACCTCCAAGTTAAATTGTTTTCAACTAGAAGTATAGAGTGGATGAAAAAGAAAAAAAAACATAATGATTTCTAAATCTAGGCCCTAGTGATTTAGCCTCTCTGGGCTTTATTTGAATTCTTCACTGATCAATATCATAATATCTATATTATGTTTTGAAATTTCTTGAAATTCACATTTTGTGTGTGTGTGTGTTGACCATGTCTTAATGTAGAAATCCATCATTTTTCCCCCAAAATCAAAACAGTGATGCTAGGCAAAAAGTCCCACACATTTATAGCTTGAGTGTATTTAGCAGATTTTAGTATTAAACATAAATTTTCTTTAAAACCCTTTATTCCAGCCTTCCAAAAAGATTTACCTCTGGCTATATAGTCTTTTGTAGACCTCCTGGCTTCTCAAAATCTGTCTTGCTGAGTTATTTCTCCCTTTCTTTTACTTTCCTCACCCCTCCATTGCAGTTGACACTTAAAAACATCAACTCTGTTATCTTCAGTTAGTTATATTCCACTAGCAAACTTAGCTTCACTTTCTCTGGTGTTAATTGCAAGCACATTGTGGTGCTCTTCTGAACACACTTACTCCCTTAATTTCACAAAGAACGTGTGGACATGTCTGCCTCCATCCTCTCTCCCATCCCCTTCTTTTAATAGGAACCAGCTTCATAAAACACCTGTGGCTTTAAATAGAATTTTAACCTATTACTATTACATGTTTTATTACCAATACTATTGGCTAAAAGGTTTCGTTAAAGCTTGTGTCCATGGTTATATACAGAGCGATACCACTTTTCTCTTATACATTTATTTTTAAAATTTTAAAATGGCTCAGTGATTTCTATGTGTCTACTGTTTATATAATTAATATTATTCTTCAGTATTTCTTTTTCATAAGGCTGTTTTGTCCTCCAGTAGAATATGATCTTTCTCTCTTACACCTTTTTTAGGTTTGTACTTCTTTTATATTGGTAGCATTCTCATATTCAGTTAACATTTTCTTTGCACAAATACCTTATGATCAATAGTATTTAATTTTAATTAAATTATTTACAAGGTCGATATTTGAAATGTTATTAATATAATTACCGTGTATGGACTGGGTATAACACATCCTATATTCTCCTAGACACTGATAATACATTATATCTAATCTTTCAATATGTTTTTGTGGCAGAAAATTTTACCCTCCCTACCCTTTATAGTCAAGGCCATTGCATTTCAGAGTGTATAAATAACTTAAATTAGAGTCAGTAAACAAATACTCTTGGGATCCACACTCAGGTATTTCTTCCCTAAGGCCCAATCACTTCCCTCTACCTCATTCTGCCCTCCCCTCCGTATCTTCTAGATTTATAGATCCATGAACCCTAAGATAATACCAACCTAACATCTGCCCCTTCTATAGCATCCTTCATATGGCATTAACAATTGTCAAGTATCAGTAAAGTATACTCATTATACATTGGATAAAATCACTAAATGATGGCAAACAGTGTATAGAAAACAGCATGAATTCAACAGGCTTCCTCAGCTGGAGGGGAAATCCTAGCATTCCATCTTTTTGGCCATACAAGAACTTTGCATGAGATTTGGAATGTGCTTTATTCACAGATAATGTTTCCTGGAGACATCCCAAACTGGGCTCTCTTTTTATTATTAAACTTATCAAAAATTTGCAAGAATATGCCTGGTCCTGCGACATGGAGGAAATTTTCCGAAAGGTAAGGCTCTAGATCAGTTGTTCTCAACCTTCCTAATGTCGCGACCCTTTTTATACAGTTCCTCATGTTGTGGTGACCCCCAATTTCATTGTTACAAATTGAACATAATTATAGCATAGTGATTAATCACAAAAACAATATGTAATTATATATGTGTTTTTCCGATGGTCTTAGGCGACCCCTGTGAAAGGGTCGTTTGACCCCCAAAGGGTTGCGACCCACAGGTTGAGAACCGCTGCTCTAGATGTTTCTCATACTCTATTTCCCTGGATACTTGACTATCCCAGATGGAAACCTAGGGAGCAACTCTGGACAGGCTTATCTTTCAGAAATGCCCTTCTTTCCAAATGAGCTTTGAGTTTCTTCACTGAGTCAGCAACCCTGAAAGGCAGATCCCATCTGCTATGGTCTAGAAATCAACACCCAGAAAATAATGCTTTATCTTAACTCCCCTCGAACCCTAAGGAGACAAACAAGTGGACTCCAATTTCCCTGTATCCATAGCAATTAGATCCAGCAACAGATTAAAACAGCCTGGTCATCCCATGCTTGGATATGTATATTACTAGGATTCTTACAAATGCACAACCTTTTTGCTTTTATGACTTATTTTGCTATACTTTCTGTAAGTTTTCCAGCTTAAGTGAAGGTTCTCCTGCTCAAGAAAACAAAAATACAGATTCTCTTTTCAATTTAGGTTCGGTTTTCATTTGAGTCACCTGATGGTAAGGCACAGATGCCCACCACTGAAAGAGTGACTTTGACAAGATGTTTCTACCTCTTCCCAGGACATTAATATAAGTAAGTTGTATCAGTGTCAATGGACAGATGTGTGTGTGTGTGTGTGTGTGTGTGTGTGTGTGTGTGGTGGGGGTGGGCGAGGTTGGGGAAGAAGGCCTCAACTCCATCCTTATCAAAGTCTCGTATAGTAAATGGGAGGTACTAAAAAGATGCTTTCTGCTGGTTCAGTGCAGAGCATGCTGCTCTTCTCTCAAAGTTCAGCAGTCAGATGCCCCTTTCTCAGGGTCAGCTGATATAGACTGAGATGTGGCCATAAGATGATGAAAGTTTGGTTTTAGATGGCCCCTCCTTTCACACAGTGGGGCAATATGTAGACATAGCATGGTCTCTTCCTTCTGTCCCCATAAGTGGAGTGATCTTTTAACTTGCATTTCTTTTAGCAGGACACTTTTTTTAAATATTTGTGTGTGTGTGTGTGTGTGTGTGTGTGTGTGTGTGTGTGTGTGTGTCTGTGTTTTCTTGTAGGAAACCTGGAATCCTGTCATTCTGTTCCCGCTTTTGGAATCATGTCCGCAGGAAACAGACATTTCTTTCAACATTCTAATAAATCTGAAATTTAAAAAATGAAAAGTTGTTATGGTGTTTTTCTACTCTGAGAAGATAAGCAGTGGGATTTGGAGCTTTTAATGGATCCGGAGTCCTTAGACTTGATCCATGATCAATGAACAACCTAATAGCACCATTCTTTCTTTCTAGACACCATTTTATGGGCTTTCAGTTTTAGGGATACGGATGCCAATCACAGTAGCTACCTGACTTCAAAGAACCTGCTGCTCAGCAGGAGGGATGCAGAGTATGATAAGTGATGTATCCAAAATCCTAATTTACCACTCCCAGAAATGACATGTTTCTGTCCTTTCCTAAGGTCTTTTAGGGCTGCAAAGTAATTTTGACTGAACTCCAGGCAGCTCACAGTTTACAGTGCTATTGGGAACAGAACCCAACAAACACAAAACAATTAGCTGACAATACATGATACCCTATGTATGTGTTGTATACAAAGTAACATTGTTGTGTGGTGCATTGGTAATGAGTTTGGGGTAAAATCCTCCAGTCAGCAATGCTAGACTTGGGAAGGCCTGAAAAGACTACCTTTCACATGCAATTTGAGCCCTTCCTAATCCTAATCCATTAGGAGCAGAGGTGAATTTCTGACCTTTTGAAGACCTTATAAGTTGAATATCACAGTCTTTCCCCACTCCCACTAACTAATCTTCTGTATATATCTTTTTTTACTGCCATGCATTTGTTCTACTACAGCCTGAGACTGCTTCTCTGATGACTCATTGTTCAGAGAATATGAAAAAAATGGTAGTGAGAAGTCACCCTCAGCGAAAATTAAACATGAAGGCATGTTTAGGCAGTTACAGAAAAGCATGAGGAGAGTGGAGATGCAGATTCCTTCAGAACTTATCCATAAAATCTCAAAAGCACAGGCAGACAGGGAGGGGATGATACCAGCACAGTCAAAACAGAAAACAGAAGCTATTTTGGATACTTCTTATCTGGAAATAAAAGGAGACCTGTTAGTTTTAACTCCTTCATGAGTTTTCAGTGAGCAGAGGAGAAATACTGAGGGGTCAGAAAAAGGACAGAGAGAAGGAGGTGTGGGGGCATGGAAGTGAGAGAAGGAAAAGGGAAAAAAACAGTCAGAGGTGCCAGCCAATAGGAAAATGTTTCATCATTTGCATTTCTTTTCCTTTTTACCCTAAAGGAAGAAAGATTTCTTCCCAAGGGATTTTCCCGGACTGACTGGTGAACTCAGAAGTTCTAAGCAGCAGTTGCTCAATGTCTGGTTAGTTGCCCCCACCCCCTGCTATGAGGAAGTGCCAGAAAGTTTCATTTTCAAGCCTGTGACTGGCTTCGCAGCAGCAGGAAGGGGCTGAGGCTGTGGTTACCTATGGCTGGTGAGTAGGGGTCTTTTCTGACTAAAGGTCAGGGACTTTATTTATTGCTCCTGACGAACAGAAATAACAAAAGGGAAACAAGAACCTGTGGTTTGCAAGCTGAATTCTTCCCCTTATCGGGTCTGTGTAACTTGACTCATCCACAGGACATTGCCTTAGAAAGGCAGAAAAAAAAAAGGTTTCCAGGTCTTTTAGACCCAGGAAAAGTTAATTCCTTTCTTTCAGCTCTTGGTAATGAAGGGGAGGGAGAAGACAAATGGAGGAAGTTATTGTTGTGTGAGACAACTCTTGAAGAATCTAAAAGCCCTCTGAAATCTTCTGGCCTCCCGCTGTTTCCAAATTAGTCATCTGGGTGACAAACACTCGCCCAGGATCCCACCTGTGGTTGGCAAACTGTGGCTTGGGAGCCACATGAGGCTCTTTGGCCCCTTGAGTGTGGCTCTGCCTAAGCCTTAGGAGTACCCTAATTAAGTTCATAACAATGTACCTACCTATACAGTTTAAGTTTAAAAAATTTGGCTCTCAAAAGAAATTTCAATCTTTGTACTGTTGATATTTGGCTCTGTTGGCTAATGAGTTTGCCGACCTAGTAGGTGAACTTTGAATTCCCGCTCCCTTTGCCTTCCCCTGGATTGAATTAGGCGCTTGGTCTTTTGAGGAGACTGTCTCTTCCCCTTTCTCTCTAGCCCTGGTGCAAAGACTCGAGCACAGTTTTTCCTAGATCGCTATCACAGTTTTTTAACGGATCGGATCTTCCTCTCCAGGTTTTAACCCTCCAATCCATCCTGTTGCTTATACACAGAAGCGGAAAAAGCACGAGATGAGCTATGTATGCAGCTAGTAGTCAAACCCATCATATCACTTTTTTGTTTCATTTTCCTCATTTGAAAGGAAGGGGTTCAACGAGGTCATCAGTTTCTAAACTTTATAACAAATCTGAATAATCTCTAGTCATTTTTAAAAGTTCAGGTTATCCTGCCCCTGAATGTCTCCATCTTAAATAGGCATTCCTAGCCTTATAAAGATCTGCAGATAATTCTTATATAGCTGGTCTGGCACAGGTTTATTTGCAGATTAGAATCATTAGGAAAAGTAATTAGTTATCTTAAAGTTCTCACATTCTAGGTATCTCTACATGTAATTTTCTTACTCAGAACTACAGTGTCTCCCAGGTGTTTTTTAAAAAATGTCTGAACATTTCAGACAGGTTTTTCTACCTGTTAAAATATGTTTATCCATTTTTCCATTAATCTCTCTAAAATATGAATTTAACTTCACAAACAAATTTTATATTTACTGTATTTAGCTTCCTTTTTTATATATATATTACTAGAGGCCCGGTGCACAAAAATTTGTGCACTCGGGGGAGGGGGGGTTCCTCAGCCCGGCCTGTGCCCTCTCGCAGTCTGGGACCCCTCGGGAGATAACGACCTGCTGGCTTAGGCCTGCTCCCGGGTGGC
>NW_005353538.1:9931064-9940276 GCF_000412655.1 Myotis brandtii | reverse complement strand
GGAACCAGAAGTAGATTTATAAAGCTCCTGAAGTAATTAGAAAAAGGAAGGATGTTGGCCTGAAATGGAATAATGTGTAATTAAAAATGAGAGAAGTGGGCAGATTCTGTAAATATTTAGCAGAGAAAATCGATACAATTTGACATGAGATGGAAAATCAGTTATTCAGAAAACAGGAGAGATTCACTATTAACATGTGATGAACTTGGTGTTTAGATATCATTTACTAGTAAAGGGAACAGAGCAGGTATATATAAAGATCAATTTTATGAAGATGAGTTTAATAACTTTGTGGTATATTGAGAGGAGGTAGATATATGAGTCTCAATTTAAGTATCCACATCTGGGCTGAATGCATAAATTTGGGAGTAATGTATAATGAAGCCATGAGAATGTAGAGATGATGAGAAGAGTACCTAAGACCAAACTCTGGTTGTATTGTTTACCACATTTCTCCCCATGCCATTCATTCAGTCGACTCTATACCACCTTGTTGAGTGCACAGATGCTAGTAAATGAAACTGAAGCCCAGAACTCAGGTAGATTAAATCTTCCATACACTAACCTGTATGCTGTTTGCAATTCTTCAAACTCTCTGTTCTAACATCTGTATACTATATTGTATAATGCCGGGGGTCTTAATCCAGCATCTAGAAGGGTTCAGGAATCTGGAGAAGGGCTGTGGCGTAAATTAATCAAGAGTCCAGAGACGAAACATAATTTTGGAAGGCATTTGGGGGACCAGAGAAGACTTAGCTGAAGGAACTGAGTTCTCTTTGTCTCAGGACCTCTTGCTTTTTATTAACACAAATTGTCCTAAGGCAAAGTAGATATACATATCAAAGGGTAGGGCTACTATACAGAATCCATTGTCAGATTGGAGGAATTGCTTTCAGCTGTTCAGGTGTTTGGCCAGTAGGAGGCAATAACATGTAGATTGAAATGCCCTCAGCTGTCTGGCAGCAAGCATTCACTGATGCATCTTTTTCAGGGTTGGGGAAATTCCCTCAGCCATTTCCAGATGATTCAGCCCTGCTGACATGCTGGAATTGGCTTCTGACAATTGTATCTCCGTGTTTTCATTACCTTTTCTATCTCATCTGCAGAAATCTACCAAGTCTTCTTTGAGTCCCTGAAACACTTTGCATTATTTTAAGTAATTCTTCACCAAGTATCATGTAATGTAGTTTGATGATTTAAGAGTGGGGGGGCGGTGCTTTGAACCCCTGAGTTTGATTCCCTTCTCTCCACTAACTATACACACTGTGCACTAAACATACAATTTGGGTCAATTACTTAACCAATTTCTCTGTGTCTGCTTTCTTTTTTATATAATAAAATTATTAATATTCAGGTTAGATGTAGTTTTGGTAGAGTTTAAATTAGAAGATTCATGCATAGCACTTGGCACCAGTGGGGGCTTGATAAATATGAATTATTATTACCGAAGCTGAGTTGTAAAAATAGAATGTGAACCCCAATTTGTGTGATTTGGGGCAAATGATCTTGAAATAGAGAAAAATAATGGCTATCTCATTAGATTATTGTGAGGATATGGCATATTAATGTTTGTATTTAGTACAGAAGCATGTAAATAATAATAGTAATAATAATAATAATAATAATAATAATAGTGATAATGATGTTTTACATTGCTTTATATGTATTTATTTTTCATTAAATTTAAGTGGACAAGAGATGTTAGCTGCAATTAAGCTAATTGATATAAGGTAACATTTAATTTATGTTTTGTAATTTCCATGTTTCTTTTCCATAATCACTACTAAATAAACATTTATTGAAATAATTCAAGATGACATGGAAAATGAGGCTAGTGTTTCTGGGCTCAAGTTCTTGTTCAATGTCCTGGCACATTTTCTTTAGGAACTGTCATTTTGTGTTAAGGCTATCCTTATATCTAGATGGACTGAATAATTATCTTAGAATTAATTGAGAATTGATGAGATAACCTGCCTTCCCATATATGTCTAAGTCATACCTATGGTATTAAAAAAATCATTTATTACATTGACTTCTATATTCCTCTATAAAAATTCAAACTATCCCAGGCAATAATAAATTAACCTGTTATCAAATTAATCTACCATCTTGAAAGATTAGTCAGAAGATTATTTCCAACTCTACGTTTTGATTGAGACAAGATTTTAAAGTATTAGGAGCCTAGATGCATTTATTCACTTATTCATTAACTCATGTTTTCAGCTAGCCCCGTGGTCGGCAAACTGCGGCTCGAGAGCCACATGTGGCTCTTTGACTACTTGAGTGTGGCTCTTCCTAAGCCTTAGGAATACCCTAATTAAGTTAATAACAATGTACCTACCTATATAGTTTAAGTTTAAAAAATTTGGCTCTCAAAAGAAATTTCAATCGTACTGTTGATATTTGGCTCTGTTGACTAATGAGTTTGCCGACCACTGAGCTAGCCTAGAAGTACTTTTAAGAATTTAAGCACAAAGATGTTACTAAGAGATGTGGATACAGATTGTGGATTCAAATTCATAGTGCTTTCACCAGGAAAACTAAATACAGAGAGAAAATAGATTCTGTGGTCTGGTGGGACAAGAGCATGGACTTTTCTTGGAGCATACATCATCACTATGAGATGGAGAAAGGTAGAGAAATATAAGACCGGTGGGTGACATTAAGCTCAATGTCAGAGAAAGGAGATAGGAAGCTATCCAAAAATCTAAGGGACAATAATCATTAAACAAAGCCTAGTACGTTTTTCATGCACTGACAGAATGCCACAGGTACAATGAAAGAGGGATGTATTTTATTGGGGAAACATTGAAATAGTCAGAAGGTATTTCACCTTTCAGGGGGGGTCTCTAAATATAGTGCAAAACTCTTTAGGTTTTGCCCACAGTTGAAGGAGTCTTTGTATTTCTGACAGATAAACGCAACAAAAACCCACTTAAGGCTTTGGAATCCATCGGGAAAGACCTCTTAGTTGAAGTTTTGGATGGGTTGGTGAAAAAAGATGTTCTGAAATTGGAGGAGACTGACAAGAAAAAATTCAATGACGCCAAACCTGGAGACAAGGCCCGGGTTTTAGTGGACGCTGTGCGAGAGAGACGCCATGAAGCAGGTCAAGTCCTTGTCCAAACCTTCCTTAACACAAACAAAAATTCCATCAGCACAAAAGGTAAGAATAGAGGCATTTACAACAAATATCTCAAATTATCTGGAATCTGTTTATCTCCAATGCCCCTCCGGTGTCCTCTGTAATAATTACTAAAATATTATTTTCACTAGCCTCATCAGTGCCCTTTTAGGGGCTACCTTGTACTTTGTGAGAGGGCGTTTGGTTTCTGACTAGCTAAGAGGCTGAGGGTTTGTGTTCAGGTTGCTCATGGAAAGAGCTCACTGTAGAGACTTTGTGGTTAGGGCTACCTGATCCCGAACCCTGGTTCTGCCACTTTGGACACTAAATACATGACTTCCTTCAAGTTTCTGTATCTCCTTAGGCATCAGTATCAGCATCTGTGAAATGGGAGCAATTTTAGGAACTTTTCGGGGTTCATAAGCCTAAGAACAGAGTGCTAGGCATATGCGGACAACTCCTAACATTTTATTTCTCACCCAGAACTCTTTCCTGAGCTCCAGATACATTAAGCTCTAGCAGCATAGTCTCCATTTCCACTCAAATATTCCTCTGGCTTCACACAACTAAAATATCTGAAATTATACACTTGATGCTCCTCATCAAATCTATTCCCTATGTATCTCATTAGAACTATAATCCACCAATTTTCTTAATCCAGAATGCAGCTGTTGTCTTTGCCAATGAATGAATAAGAGCTCTTAACAGAGTGCCAGGCACATAATAAATATAAGGTGAATAAGCAAACAAAGAACCTGCATGCAATAAATATTAGTAATCATGATTATCATAGTAATAATTAGAACTTTCCAGTAACACCTAAAAAGTTTCAAATATATTAAAATCTTTCAAACATGTTGACCTAGATTGAATTACAAATGCTACTAGAGACTACATGTCCTCAGGCCCAAGTTCAACAGTGACTGACTCTGCTGGCTGCAGTTTAACCTAAAATCCCAACCCTGTATACTAGAGTTCATCAATAATAACAAAAAAGTAATGCACAAAAGGCTACATACATTATAGAGCCCTCCAAATTACACATAAGCTTTTGTTTCCTTTTTCTTTCCTCTTTTTAAATGTCTTTTTATTACTGAAAACATTACATGTCCTGTTTTTTCCCCTCCATCCCCCAGGCCTTCACCACACTAGTGTCTGTGTCCATGGGTTATGCATATCTGTGTATCAGCTTTTGAAAGAAGCCCTTCTCTAGGTGGAAGGGACATTCCCCCCGGCAGGAAGGACACTCTTTTCTGGTAGATGTCCAAGATTGTGGCCTGAGCAGTGTTCTCGCTAACATTCACGCTGCTCCTTGTACAGGTTTATTACTTTCTCTTTAATCTGGGATGGGGTAGGAATAATTGGATTTTTTTTCCCAAAAATAAAACATTTGCAACTAGAAATCACATTTAAATAATAGAAATTATAAAGTAATTTTAGCAACCCCAGGAATCACCATAAGCATTAAACCAAACTGATATAAACTACTGCATTGGCAGAGATAGTGATTGGCAGGCAGGAGGCAGGGGTAGATCCTATCATGATGTGTTCTGTGGTTCCCTGGGCTCTATCTGCACATGGAGCACCCAGGGTGATCCTAGAACAACTAAGGTCCACAAGCCTAGCAGGCCAGGAAGCTGGGTGAGATGAGCTGTAACAAGTAAGGTCCTGGCCAGGCCTTTTGGACATGCCATAGATATAATTCTGAGGTTCCCTAGTATAATATTGAGGGAATGATGTGGGGAATAGAAAGAATACAAGGTATTTGATTGCTTATTTTATTTAACAAACTCATATGTAGACACATGATTGCTATTTAGTCAGAGAGATAAGTACTCAAATTGCTACCCTCCAAGGATATGGTTTTGTCTCATGTAATATCAGTCCTTTCCTTTTTATATCATTTGAAGGGGTTTCCTGAATATGTCCTTAGGTAACAGGTAAACTGAGCTTCTTAAAGTTTTGTCTAAACTCCTAATTCTCTCATTTCTTTCAGCTCCATTCCCCGGCTGCTAGAATCTCCATTTGGGCAGCAGGTTGCACTATAATATCTATTATACTAGAGGCCCAGTGCACGAAATTCATACACAGGGTGGGGGGGTCCCTCAGCCTGGCCTGAAGCCTCTCCAATCCAGGATCCCTTTCACAATCCGGAACCACTGGCTCCTAATCGCTCACCTGCCTGCCTGCCTAATGGCCCTAACTGCTCTCTCCTGCTGACCTGATTCCCTTAACTGCCTAACTGCTCTCCCCTGCCAGCTTTATCCCCCTAACTGCCTAACTGCTCTCCCCTGCCAGCTTTATCCCCCTAACTGCCTATCTGCTCTCCCCTCCTGGCCTGATCCCCATAACTGCCTAACTGCTCCCCTCTGCTGGCCTGATCCCCTTAATTGCCTATCTGCTCTCCCCACCTGGCCTGATTCCCCTAATAGCCTATCTGTGCTCCCCTCCTGGCCTGACCCCCCTAACTGCCTATCTGCTCTCCTTTCCTCTGAACCCTTTGGAACCCCAGTGTAGGGCATGCTGAGAGCTCTCCGCCGTGGCCCTGCACCCATTCTGATTGGTCGTTACATGATGACATGCTGGCCAATTTGCATATTCCTCTATTATTAGTATAGATTGTAATGAGAGGATTTGTTTTCATGCTAATTTGTACTATAGATGCAACATAGAAATATTAATTCCCAATCTTAACTGCAAACAGTATATTTATACATAGACACACAACGGTCATTAGGAGATGATGTTTCTTAAGTTAGAGTGCTCACCAAACTTGCAAATAACCTGGAAACAGAGGAGGTTTTTGCTGAGAAATATCCCCTCTAATGAGGGAATATCCCAAGACCCGGGGAGTCTTTAAATTGCCAGAATCTTCTGGAATGAGAAGGGAGAGCATGTCTCTGTTTAATCTATAATAATATTTAGAAAGCTTGGTTTCCTTAGAGAATAACAATTTGCTGCATCTCCAGAGCTCGGTGTTTAGCACATATTTTAAAAAGATGTTTATAAAAAGATTATGAAAAAACTAATGGAAATAAATGAGTAAAATATAAAAAATATAAAAAATAAAACTAAACATTTATACAGGATAATATTTCTTTTTTAAATAATAAAAGAAAATCAGGGAGTGCCTTGATTGGTTCATGTAACTAACCATCAAGGTTTGTTCCTGGACAAAAACCTTGTTAATTAGATCTTGGCAAACCTCTCTTCTATTGTTTATGAATTCTTACTCCTTCCTCTGAATGGAGGGGTGCTGGACTTTCCCAGTCTCTTGCAAAATTTGTCAAGTGATGCCAAGCTGTGACGGATACAGTTAGGTTTCTGTCAGGACTGGGCCAGGATGAGTCAGAAACAAACTTCTTCAAAAGGGAGGAGTTATTCCCTCACATTTTAAAACATGGGTTGAAAATGTAGTGCCGGTTAATCAGAACTTTGGAGGCAAGGACGTCAAGTGTATGTTAGAATCTCCAAGCAAAATGTTGTCCCCCTGGCTCTGGAATCAGTACTCTGGTGGCTAGTAGCATTTCTCCTGGACATAGCTGACTCCACAGCTTTTCAAGGAATCCTAGAAGCCCATCTCCTCTGGAAAAGTTGAGAATTCAGGCTGAGGTCCCTGAAAAAAATAATGCTTGTATGGTACAGGATTGAGGATTCTTTTAGGTGCTTAGTGTGTGTCTGTGTCTGTGTTCTATATAAACTAGGAGCAGACTTGGGATGTTATACCATCCTATATAATAAAAGACTAATATGCAAATTGTCTGTTTGACTCAGAGTTCCACAAGGAGGCGGGGCCAGCCCACCAACCACACACGGCCCATCTTCCCCTGGCTGGCCAGCCTAATTGGCTTTGATAATGGCAGGCAGGCCGGACGCCGCCCATGCACAAATTTGTGCACCGGGCCTCTAGTCCAATATGATAGCTACCAGCCACATTGTGACTATAAAGTGCTTGAAATGTGGCTAGTAACACATGTTAAAATGATAATAGTTTGAATATATTATGTCAAATAAAATATTATTAAAATTAATTTCATCTGTTTGTTTTTCCTTTTTAATGTGAACATTAGCCAAAATTTAATTGCACATGTGACTTAATTATGTTTCTAATGAGTAGCACTCTATTAAATATTTATTCAATATACTCTTGCTCAGTGACAAGAAACAATCCACCTAGATCAGTGAGTGCTTTAGAGTAAAGAATAGCAAGACTCAAGCTGTTTTAGCTAAATATAAAAAGCCTAATTTTGACCCAAGTCACCAAGGAAGGTGTTTTCCTTTTAATAATCATAATCTAGTATCACATTATTGGGTGGATCTGCTACCAAGAATTTCCCCCTTCTTTCCAATCACAATACACTTCTTCATTTTAGTGGTTAGATACAAGGAAAATTCCTACATCTAAAAGTGTTTAAAGAACTTTTCATGACTTACCGTCTCTGTCAGTATGTCTTAGGTGATCATGGGTAACAGATGCAGATATTAAAATTACATCATGGGATGTCATGTGATAGATGCTGCAGTTCCTCCAGAAGTGACTGGGCCAGCTGAGTCAGCAGAAACTACGGATACCCTCAAGCTTTGTCCTCCTGAAGAGTTCCTGAAAGTGTGTAAAGAAAGGGCTGGAGAGGAACTGTGTTCTATCCATAAAATAGAGGAAGAGAGAGAAGCAATTGCTTTCACTAAGTACTTGATTCCCTAACGCACTAATTGCAGAGTGGTGGGGTGGGGACAGTGGTAATTATTTTCATAGATGCTTTGATCAAGGAGGAACTCATTTGCCTCACACAGATTCCAATTTTCTTTCAAGATCATGATAAAATACAGATCTCTCTCTTCATTTGTTCTATTTGAGACTTATTACAATTAAGCTGTAGATGTAGATCAAAATATTTAGTAATTATTTTCATACTAGTTACAAAGGCCAGATACAAAACATGACTTAAAATACAATTAAAGCCTGAAACCCATTTTATCTCGATGTGTTAAAAATAATACTGAAATAATGATGTTACCAAAGGCAAAGCATCGTTGATGTATTTATTTTTAGCCGGAGCCAATAGAAAATGTCTCTTGGTTGTTAGGAAATTTGATCTGAACCTTGAACACTGAGAATGATTTGTCTAGGTGGAGAAGAGAGAGGAGAAAATTATGGTAAGAATTGTTCTATACTCTTCAAGATTCTTGAGTAAGTGTCCCAAATATGTTCTAGGTCCACTTCTGGGCTCTTAGAAAATAAGTTACATTATTTTATTTTTCAGTCTATTTTTATTTTTATATAATCTGAAAGTTCTAAATCACTTTCAGTTCTCACTCATTTCTTTTGTCAGTTCAATCCATTATAAAGAAAAAGGCAGGGTCTCTAGTATAGAAGAGGGGAGAGAGCAGATCCATGATCCTGTAACACAGCAACAGAGATTAGTATATGAAGGTTTAAAAGAGATTTAGGTAAGTCAAACTCACTGCATATCCATTTCCTGCAGATCTATCCAATAAAGGAGAGAACAGACCGCACTCGCCTGGCTCTCATCATATGCAATAGAAAGTTTGATCACCTTCAGCCCAGGAAAGGGGCTGAACTTGACATCACAGGGATGACAGAGTTGCTTAACGGCCTCGGCTACAGTGTGAGTGTGGAAAAGGATCTCACAGCCAAGGTAAGGGCGCCTCACCCACTCCACACACCCTGGTCACCATATAAATACTGAGTCCTGACTTGGTCCCAGGGCCTGTTTTCGGCACTGGGGGTAGGTCTGTGAATGAGCAGGACGTTCGAATTTGAATTGATTTAGGTTTACTGGTGGAGGGGCAATCATATGAAAAGAAAAACAGAAAATTTCAGAGATTTGATGTGTCTCGTGACTCTCTGTAAGAGTGAAAATAAAGTTAAAAGTATTTTAAAAAAGAAAAAGAGAACATAAGAGCGAATTGGGGAGTGGGGAGTAATTGCTTTGATGGAACGGTCAGGAGAAGCCTTGACAGGAGACAGTGTAGGTCCTGACAGATGACGACCACTAACAAGACAGGTCTGGGAATATGTGAATGGAATCCATTCCAAGAGGGATGACTACAATGAAAAGTCTGAACT
>NW_005353538.1:9920564-9930675 GCF_000412655.1 Myotis brandtii | reverse complement strand
GCCCAGAGCACAGGACCTCAGATAGTACATTCCTGGTGTTCATGTCACATGGCCTCCTGGATAGACTCTGTGGGAAACAGCACAGCGATGAAAACCCAGACGTGCTACCTTATGACACCATCTTTCGGATATTCAACAATCGCAACTGCCCCAGTCTCAAGGACAAACCTAAGGTCATCATTGTCCAGGCCTGCAGAGGTGGTGAGTTCTGATAAGGAAACTCCAAAGAGCATGAGGTGTTTGCAGTGGATTGTGATGTATGTTTTGCTTTTAGGGGAAACAATCCTATACCACATTCAGTGCAAATAAAGTGAATTGAATTCTTGGGAAATGCCAAGGGGAGTTGGTATCATGAGAGATTATCTTTTCAGCTAATAAATATTTATTCAATTTAATCAAAGGTAAGTGGTGAAGGAGATCTTCAGAATCCCTAAGTCAAAGTTGAACACAAATATCTAAACCTTGGAATAAGATCATTTTAATGACATCTGTACATGTGTTACAGGTGTTTTGCCATTCTCCGACTCGAGAAGAGTGTCATTGGAAAGTGGGGCTGTTCTATAGTAGCAGCACCCTTTTCACCTCATGCGTTTTTGAAAGGGAAGTGAGTAGGGAGATGTGGGCACTTGGGATTGCTGGCAACATTTCCTTTGCTTTTTTCTGAATTCCAATCACCTCATAGCGTTTTGAAGCAGTGTTTGGAAGAAAAAGCAGAAATAGTTTAGCTGAAAAATGGTAACTGGACTCTGAAATTATGCAGATAAGGTTTTAACTCCTTTGCTGTTCTTAGAAAAGGGGTTCTTCCAGTTTGCTGATGCCATCACTATTTGCTGGTAAGATGCTGCCACTATTAATTGGCACTTAAAGACACTAGAGGAGGCCAAGATATGTGGTGGGGCAACGGTTTAGTGTGTTTGTGTGTGTGTGTGTGTGTGTGTGTGTGTGTGTGTGTGTGTGTGTGTGAAATTGGTGAGAAACATTTAAAAAGAATGAGGCAGACAATAGTGACAGTCATACTGATAGAGGCACACAGTTTGCACAGAGTTAATGTCTCCACAGAAAATCGCGGGGAATTGTGGGTCAGTGACTCTCCAGCAGCCGTGACAGACAGCTCTTCCCAGTCACCTGAGAACCTGGAGGACGATGCCGTTTACAAAGCACACGTGGAGAAGGACTTCATTGCTTTCTGCTCCTCAACCCCACGTAGGTCTTTCAGTTACAGACAAGGGTTGTGCGCCTAAGGCCACCTCAGAATGATTCTGGAATATTGAGGTGGGCTCCCTGCATCAGTGATGTAAGACACATTTTGAGGGCTGTCAAAACAATTTACATTTATCTGACCTATTCTATGGAAACAGAGATTCTATATTTTCCACTTTTTAAAACTGTACTTTTATTCTAAGTGCTGCACTTTACGGTCAAAGGTATACCACATACTAAACCTAATACAAGGAACCCCATTCCCCATATACCATTTAAAAATGAAATTTGATTACATTTTCTATCAAATCTGTTTAACATTTTGAATAAAGTTTTAGTAGATCCTGAGACTGCCTGCCATCCTTAAATTATCAGCTCCAACTTCTTTTCTCCATGGTTCTCATTTGATGCTTTTTAGAGGGAGCCATGCATGGCTCAACAGGATGAGGAGATAGATCCTTTAAAAGAGGTAGAAAATTATACCCTGGGGCTTAGCAGGCCTAATAATAGGGATCAGTGTTTAGTCCTTGACGTCTAGGTAGTCATGTTAAGAAGCCTCTAACATTTGAATGTTTCTACTTTGCAAATTTTTGTATTAAGTCCTTTCTATTTGTTACCATTTCATGGACTTATTTTTTTTTTCCTCATCCAAGGAGTGAAGATATTTTTTTCCATTAATTTTAGAGACAGTGGAAAGGAGGGAGAGGGGAGGGAAAGTAAAGGGAGAGAGAGAGAAGCATCCATGTGACAGAGACACATCAATTGGTTGCCTCCCACACGCCCCCTGACCAGGGGGCAGGGAGGTGACCTGTAACCCAGGTGTATGCCCTTGACCAGGAATGGAACCCAAGACCCTCCAGTGAGGAGACCATGGTCTAACTGAGCAACACCGCTCATGGCTCATGGAGGTTTGATTGACATACAAAATGTTGTATATACTTAATGTATATAACATAGTGAGTTGGGATATAATATACACCAGTGAAACTATGACCACAATTTCCTTTGGATTTGTTCACCCACTTCGCTTATAATATTGTGAAAGACAGAATGCTATACACTCTGTAAACTGCCTGGAAGCGAGGGAGCCATTTTTTGTTGCTTACTGTATAAGCGTGGGGGAATTCTTTAATCCTCTGGGAGTCCATTCTTTCCTCTGTAAAATGGGGTAATTTCAGTTATCTCTCAAGCCTCTTTTCAAAACCAAGTGAATGAACATGAAGCACATAGTAAGAGTCAGGTCCAAGAATATAATGCAATCATGAAATTCTCATGAGTTATTCCTTTAGTTAAATCTCTGCCAGTTTTTTTACTTTTTTTCTCCTCTTTTTGGAAAATTAGATAATGTAAAGATATAAGTGTTTCCCCTAAACATATCAAGTTAATTCCAAAGCTATGCTTAAAAAACACAAAAGCTACATTAAAAAAAAATACCTGTGAGAAAAGAAAACATTCAAAGGCACATCCCAAGGCTGACCACTCCTTATCTTCACAGATAACATGTCCTGGAGAGACACTAGTAAAGGTTCTCGCTTCATCACACAACTAATCAGATGCTTCCAAAAGTATTCTTGGTGCTGTCACCTGGAGGAAGTATTTCGGAAGGTAAGCTTTTTTCTTCTTCCTTTTCTAATCGTGTGTGTGTGTGTGTGTGTGTGTGTGTGTGTGTGTGTGTGTGTGGGCGCGCTCGCATGTGCTAGAAGACTTTACTTTTATTCTTATTTCAAATGACAATGACAGGCTTTGTCAGGCAAACAAAAGTAGAGCAGTGCCTGGTTTCCATTATCCATGGATTGACATCTGATTTAGGAACAGTAGATGTCAATGCAAAATTGTACGATGTCAAAATAGAACAAAATAATATAACCTGTAAGGTTATTTGTTATGAGCTATACATTGTTTTTAGTCAAAGATTGGAAAGTATTTTGAGTTGATTTGTATGGCTTACTTTATTGAATAAATATCTATTGGGTGTTATCCTACTTGGTGATTATAGTTATCCTTTTGACACAGGTGTAATTAAGATATTGTGTCATAAGGCTACTCAGGACCCTTTTTGTGAGAGAGATGGATACGAAACAAGTAGGCCAGGAAACACATTTGTCATTACAGATTGTGATAGGCTCCATAACATAAAGGATCTAGGGCACTTGAAAAAAAAAAAAGGGAGAAGGTATTCTTTTAACGGAGTGATCCAGAAAGGAAGACCAAACTCCTTTCCCACCTGAGGAAATTCCTTATCCCCCGCCCTTCCTAATTTCTTTTCCTCCAGGGTTCTGAGCACCACTCATTCGGCATATATTCTGTTTGTTCTTACCTGTACTTACTCACTTGAATGCAACCTTCATGAAGGCAGAAATGTGCTCAACACCTCAATGTGCTGGCACATAGGAATTGATATTCATTCAATAAATCAATGCATGAATATCAATACCTTTCTCCCTTTAGGGTATTAAGAATGTGGGGCAGTTTTATTTTCATTTTTAAAAATATACTTTTATTGATTTGGAAGGGGAATGGAGAGGGGAGAGAGATAGAAACTTCAATGATGAGAGAGAATCATTGATTGGATGCTTCCTGCATGCCCCCCACTGGGGATAAGCCTTGATCGAAATTAAATACAGGATCCTTTAGTTCACAGGCCAATCTATCCACGGAGACAAACCAGCTAGGGCTGTATGGTTGTTTTTAAATTAAAAACTGTAGAGAACAGTAGCACTCTGTGGGCAAAGAGGAACACAGCTTTAGTAAACAGGAGAAGATTGCATTGTAACTTGCATTAGGGTCTCCTTGAATGGGAACTTTGGAAATTAAGTCCTGTTGGATGAATAGGAATTAGACATTGTACTTTAGGGCATTGCTAGGAGAAGTCTAGAAATAGTGTGATCAGTGGGGAGAGGTCCTCATCCCCACCACTTGCTGGTGGGAGTGGGTGTGTTGCAATATCCTGAGAATTTTCTGAGGCTCACATGGGAAGGTGATATGTTATAGAAAGCTTCATTTCTGTGCAATTATACCCCCAAGTTCCCAAGGTCCCATTTCTCTTTGTCCTGCCAAGAAAGAAGTACCATTTTGTTTTCAGCAGATCTGAAATCAAAGCCAGTGTCCAGAGTTTCTGTTCCATGTCTCCATAGTCAAATGGAGCATCAAGCTGGCTGATTTGTGTTTCCAGTTATAGTCCATTGAGTGTGAGGTCCACGTGGCTGTGGGCCATGCAGCTATGGAGACAACAGGGGCAGGAACAAAGCCAGAGGAGCATGAGAGCCAAGAGAGCCACATAGGGAGTGAGCTTCTTATCTGCTGGTTTAGGCATTGCCAAATTGGTGCCAGCTTGCAATGGCCCTGCCTAGTCTAGCCAAAGCCATTGTTCCCCAGGCTTGACTGACAGGCGCTTTCCCTTGTCACCCCAACTCCTTGTGCATGCACTCATCTCCCATTAGTTGGATCTCTTCCCTCAGTGGTCTGCAGGGAATGGGCTGGTGAAATTTCAGCTTCCTAGTGAAGCTGCCCAAATAACATGCCTGAAGTGTCTTGCCTTTCGCCTTGCTTCTGTTCTATCATTAATAACTACCTAATTACAATGGTGTCAATAGAATCTCATTTATCAGTCCATGACAAAATCTTCAGAGGTCAGCTTGTTGGTTAGGATGTGAAAGTTGTTGTGTTCAGGTTTTAGGAACAATATTTGAGTTTGTGTCTTATTGAATTCAGGATTAACCTTGCAGGTTGAAGGTAGAGTATTTTTGAGATCCAGTTCTCATGAATTGACTCCAGGAGATCAGTTAAGATCTGTAGATCTGAAACAGAAAAAGAAAGTGAACTTTGAAAGGCCTTGGGTTAGGCATGAGGTGTTTATTTTGAGATAAAGAGTATATTCTGACATGGGGCTTTACTTCTGAACAGTAGGGTAACAGTGACAGGGAGTTAGAATATCCATTGGCTTGGTCCATTCATTCCCAGAATATTTTGGCTCATGGTGCAAAATGTTTTCTGAGAGTGGATAAGAGTTATGTTTCATCTAGAACCTCTTTTTTTTTAAAAGGTTCAACTATCATTTGAAAAGCCAGATGTTAGAGCCCAGATGCCCACCATTGAACGACTATCCATGTCAAGATATTTCTACCTCTTTCCTGGCAATTGAAAATAGTAAGTATCAAAGCTGTTGGCAGGTATAACAAATGGGAAAGTGATACTGGCGGTGAGGTTCAATGGCTAATGACAGCCAATTGCTTGGGTAGTCAAAGTAATGTTGCTTATGGATGTAGTTTAGTGACTAGATGTTATTGTTTTCCTCTACTTATATGAATCTGGATCCTTCTCATCTTGATAATCAATTAATCAGTCAACCAATCAAGGAGAAAAGCCCAACTAAGACGGGAAATAATAAACAATCAAGGACACAGGGTAGTAATTATTAAAAGATAAATGTACTCATGCTTCCATTATTTCTTGATATTTCTCTCTCACTACACACACACACACACACACACACACAGAGTTACCAAACATTGCCTCAGGTCCTGGAAAGCAAAACAAACAAAAAAACAACAACAACAATAAACAAAACAGAAAACAAAGGAGATGACTGAAGGAAACAGGGTATTGGTCCTTTAAGTGCAGATATCACATTACTGACCTTGAGCTCCTGTTACCAAAACGGAATAAAATATACCCTGGACTGTAATTCTTGTGTTGATGCAGATTCTGGCTTTCTAACTGTTCTCTCAATGTAGATTGCAGAGTTTGTACTCATATCCTTAAGTACTGCTCTGAAACCCTTTCAAGCACCCATGTTAACATACATTTATTGTTTGGGTAAATATATTTTAGAGTGGGTCCAATGAATTTAGACCCAGCTATTAATTTACTCACTCATAACAGCTTAATATCACACTGTATTGTAAGTGTATTGTTAATCTTTCTTTCAACATCATTATTTAAATTAAATTTTATAGTAAAGTTTATCTTACTACTTTACATCTTTACCCACCTTCTTCTACTCCTGGTTTGTGATTCCCTGGTGGATAATTGCATAGATACTTAATCAGAATAGCTTTTATTGCCTAGTTAGTATAAGAGGACCAAATTAGGGATTGAGCCAGATGTTTTGCTGAAAATTATGTGTAGACGAAATTGATTTATAAACAATCTTGTTGTAAATTCAACAAGAACACTCTGATGAAACCTCGTGATGGAAACTTTGATAATGAGAAAAATTTGTGCTAAGAATAGTTAATTCCCAATCTCTGTTTTGAGTTTCTTTCCTTTTCTTTTCTTTTCTTTTTTTTTCTTTTCAAGTGGTGCCCACCTATAGAAAAATATTCCATATCCCCCCCTAGACATTTAGAGGGCAGAAATGTCATGGGACCAAAAGATTTTTAAGACTTTTACAATGTACCTATTTACCCTATTTATGAGTCATTTCCATAATGTTTTAAATATACAGTTGACCCTTGAACAAAATGGAGGTTAAGGGTGCTGACCCTTTAAACAGTCGAAAAATCCATGTATAACTTTTGACTCCCCAAATTTAACTACTAATAGTCTAATGTTGACCAGACGCCTTACCAATCACATAGCGTCTATTAATGCATATTTTGCATGTTATATGTATCATGTACTGTATTCTTACAATAAAATAAGCTAGAGAAAAGAAAATGTTATAAGAAAATCATAAGGAAGAGAAAACACATTTACAGTGTTTATTTTAAAAATCCAAGTACAAATGGACCCAAGTATGAATAACCCCCGTGTTAGTCAAGTGTCAACTGTATATCTCAACACAATGGGAGGGCAGAAGGGATGCTTCCTGGAAGAGGAAGAGGAAGGGTAAACCCTGGAAACAAATTCCAGAACCAAAACTGGAGGGAGGAGGTGGAGGGGAGTGGGCTCAGAGGGGAAGAGTATCTCCCTCGGGTCCCCCAAAGCTCTGAGCCACTCTCTCCATAGCACCCCATTCCCAGGGGAGTCCTATGGCCTCCCTGCACTTACAAAGCACTAGGTCTCTGGTCTTCTTCTGTGGTCAAAGGTCATAAAGTGGCCTTTACACCATATTTTAATCAGAAGTGTTGCATTAAAAACAACAGCTGGGCCATAACTGGTTTGGCTCAGTGGATAGAGCGTCGGCCTGCGGACTGGGGGGTCCCAGGTTTGATTCCGGTCAGGGGCATGTACCTTGGTTGTGGGCACATCCCCAGTGGGGGGTGTGCAGGAGGCAGCTGATTGATGTTTCTCTCTCATTGATGTTTCTAACTCTCTATCCCTCTCCCTTCCTCTCTGTAAAAAATCAATAAAATATATTTTAAAAAATTAATTTGGCATTTGGTTCAAGATGGGATGACCTTACTGTATTTGTATAGAAATACAAATATCATGAGATAGGAAACGGAAAGACAATGGGGAGTGTCAGCAATGGGAGAGAGAATATTAAAATTTCTGGAAAGCTGAATATTGGTAGAGGAATTTTGGCTCCATGGCTATCAGAGCTACTAAGTGAGGATATATACTACTTCTGTTATATACACATATTTGAATGAATACATATTTGAGTACATAGCTGAACTGAATTATAATAAGATGCTCTCAGTTTCAAATATAACCATAATTGTTAATATTTATTAACATAATTGTTAATAATAATATTAACTCTATATTAAAATTGTTTTAATAATTTTGTTTACTATAAAGGATTTCATATATATAAGAAATCAATTTAACCATCACAGCAACCCTACAAAGTAATTACTATCAATATCTTCATTCTACCTATAATAAAGCAAAAGAATATGTAGTTTAAATGACTTGCCAAAAGTCACTCAGTAAGTAGGTGAATACACCATGATTTGAACTCAATTTGACTTTCTCTAGAATATGAGTTATTGACCACTATTCTGAGTTGTCTGTGCAAAGCCATGAAAAACAGAAGCTATAAGAGTTCTGAATTGTAAGGTTTAACTGAATTTTGAATTGTAATGTTTAACTCATACTAAAAATATTCATAATTTTTATATTTCTGGACTAAGCTGTCTGTTTAGAAACATGAGACACATCACAAAGATCCTAAAACACATACTATAGAGAATTAATTCTTCTACTGTGTGATAATATTAAAAAATCCAATAGCATAAAGATTTTCACACATCACCACACAGTTGGAAAACACACATACACATGCACATATATAATAATACTAGAGGCTCATACCACAAAAATTTGTGCACTTGGCAGGGTCCCTCGGCCCAGCCTGTGCCCTATCGCAGTCTGAGACCCCTCAGGAGATGTCCACCTGCTGGCTTAGGCTGGCTCCCAGGAAGATGGGGCCTAAGCTGGCAGTCAGACATCCCTCTGGCAGCCCAGGAGCCTTTGGAGGATGTCCACTTGCCAGCGGGGAGCAGGCCTAAGCTGCAGTTGGACATCCTTAGCACTGCTGAAGGAGGCGGGAGAGGCTCCACCACCACCGCTGTGCTGGCAGCTAATAGTCTGGTTTGTGGCTGAGCAGAGCTCCCCCTGTGGTAGCTCACTGGCCACCAGGGGGCAGCTCCTGCATTGAGCGTCTGCCCCCTGGTGGTCAGTGTGTGTCATAGTGACCAGTCATTCCCAGTCATTCTGCTGTTAGGGTCAAATAGCACATTACCCTTTTATTATATAGGATTGCATATGCATATACTAGCTGCATACACATATAAAAACAGTAAAGAAAAAAATAATGAACTAAGCATTAAACTTGAGAAGTCAGAAAATACTGAACCAATAAGGAAATAGAAAAATGAAAATAGATATTAAAACACAAAAATCAATGAGCTGTCATGAAAAAATAATAATTGAGCAGATCAAGGAATGCAAAAGCTGGTCTTTAAAAATACTAATAGCAGACATTCAGTAAGATTGAGTATGAAAAATAAGAATTAATAGAAACACAATATTGGAGATAAAAATGGAGCATAAGTACAGTAAAATTATAAAATTGTCTGCCATACATAATATAGATGAAATTCTAGAAAAGATAAATTAACGAAATTAATCCATGAAGAAATAAAAAGGGTAAATATATCAGTAAACATTAAACATTATTTTTTGTTATATCTATTTGCAAAAAAGTTAATATCAGTAAACATTAAACATTATTTTTTGTTATATCTACTTGAAAAAAAGTTAACAGACATAAATAAATAAATAACTATCTTACAAAACCTATAAGAAAGTGATGAGCTTAACTTTATATAAATATTACCATATAATAAAAATAGAAGTAACCACTTTAAATTATTTTATGGGACTAGTACAAAACTGATATAAAACTAGAGAAAGTGGAGGCAAAGTTAGAAAAACATAGGCTGATTCTCAAGAACATTGATGTAAAGACTCTAAATAAGTTGTTAGCAAAACAAATCCAGCCACATTTTCTTAATAATAATTTTTAGCCTGTTAGTATTTGCTCTGGGAATACTATAATTATAGTTGAATAACAGAAATATTTATGCTTGCATTACTCAAATTAAGAGATTAAAGAAAAAAACTATATTTTAGGAAGTTTAGGAAAGCATTTAATAATATTCATAATTCAGTAGTGATTTAAAGTGAAACCTTAGATAAATGGGAAGAAAAGCAATTCCTGAATTAACAGCATGTACCTAAGAAAAGCTTAATAGTAAAATTAGAATAGAGAAAAAACAATATGAGAGAATACAGGGTGTCCCTCCAAAATATATATTAACACCTGATAGCTGAATTTTGAAAATGAAATGTATTTTAATAAAAATTGCCTTTATAATTATTCAAAGTATGTGTACACATTTTTTGGGGAAAAAAAATATATATCCTTATTGTCATAATAATAAAAGGCCAAGAGGCATCACAACTGAAATGACCAAACAACCGGTCACCATGACGGGACCCCCCCCCCCCCCCCCCC
>NW_005353538.1:9881063-9918490 GCF_000412655.1 Myotis brandtii | reverse complement strand
GACAGTCTTATGGGAGCTTCCTTGTAGGCGATGGATTGCTTTTCTCTTGCTGCTTTTAAGATTTTGTCTTTATCTTAAACCTTTTTCATTTTAATTTTGATGTGTCTTGGTGGGTTCATCTTGTTTTGGACTCTCTGCACTTCTGGGACTTGTATGTCAATTTATTTCATCAGGTTAGTAATTTTTCTGTCATTATATTTTCAAATAGGTTTTCATTTGTTGCTCTCTCTCTTCTCCTTCCTGAACCCCTATGATGTGAATGTTGGTACACTTGAAGTTGTCCTGGATGCTCCCTATATATTTATTTATGATGTGAATGTTGGTACACTTGAAGTTGTCCTGGATGCTCCCCATATTTTATTATTTATTTATTTTCCTTTTGCTATTCTGATTGGGTGTTTTTTCCTTTTCATATTCCAAATTGCTGATTTGATTCTCGGCTTCATCTATTCTACTGTTGATTCCCTGTAAATGATTTGTCATTTCAGTTCAGGTGTCATTAATTTGTTTAATTTTTGTGTGTTTTCTTTAGGGTTTCTATGTGGGGTTTTTTTTTCATGTTGTTGGAGTTCTTACTAAGTTCCTTGTACACACTAAGTTTCTACAGCATTGTTTTGAATTCTGTATCTGGTAGTTTGCTTGCCTCCATTTATTTAGTCCTTTTTCTGGATATTTCTCCTGTACTTTTACTTGTGACCTGTTCCTTTGTCTCCCCATGTTGGCTGCTTCTCTAGGTTTGTTTTTATGTTTTATGTAGAGCTGAACTTAGTAGAATGGCCTTGTATAGTAGGTGTCATATAGGGCCCAGTGGCACTGCCTCCACAGTAACCCAAGCTAGGTGCTCCAGGTACACCCCTGTTCAGTTATAGTTGAGCCTTGATTACTGTTGGTTGCCCCTTTGAGGACCAGCTGCCACTAAAACAGAGGAGCTGCTGTGCAGGAGTGAAACCTACAGAATAGGACTTGCTTCAGTGAGGCTTTGGTGCCCACTAAGTCTGCTGGTGATTGTGTCCCTTATGGAGTTGACAGGGCTGTAATCCAGTGTACTCTGAAGCTGTTTGCTGGGTACAGTTCCTTTAAGGAGAGAGAAATGCTTGTTCTTCTGAAATCAGAGATAAGAGCAGTGGTTCTCCGCCTTCTGGCCCTTTAAATACAGTTCCTCATGTTGTGACCCAACCATAAAATTATTTTCATTGCTACTTCATAACTGTAATGTTGCTACTGTTATGAATCATAATGTGAATATCTGATATGCAGGATGGTCTTAGGAGACCCCTGTGAAAGGGTTGTTCGACCACCAAAGGGGTCACGACCCACAGGTTAAACCACTGCCCTAGGGTCTCCCAAGAGGTGTAAAATCAGTGACTGTCTCTGCCCTACCTTGGGCCACCCAGCACATGCTACAGAACAATCTGCAAATGGTTGCTACTAGTGCTGGGCTTGAAGGTGCTCAAGAGATGGCACATGTGAACCAAAGCCAACTACTGCTAGTGCTGGGCCTGGGGCCATATAGAAAGTAGTACAGTGTGTGCAGACACCTGATGCTGCTTATTTGAGAGTTTTTTGGAATGTCTGAAGCATGAGGCAAGAGAGGACACATTTATGAAAAAGCCACTGGAAATGACATGGGGGAGGTGGGGCTGACAAGTTGAATGCAGTGAGGAAAAGGGAATCACCAGGGCAGGGCAGACAGTGTGACAGGTTGATGGAGATCCAGGTATGGTGCCTGCAGACTCTCTGGAAGGGTTCTTAGAAAAGGAACAATGTCTTCTGCCAGCACTTCTTTTGGCAGAAACCTGCCTGCCACCTCTCACTCGGATGCCAAACAATTCATTTCCTTCCTGTAGGTCCCTAGTGATTTTCAAACTGTTGTCCCAGTGCTGGAATTCAGAACCAATGAGTCCAAGTAGGGTTACTCACAGTCCCTTTGTAAAGAACTGCTTGGGACTCCAGAAGCCCTCCATCTCATTCAGCCACAATCTCCACTGGTCTTCATAGCCAGAAGTAATGGGAACTTCTCCTCTTGCCACTGGAATCCTGGGCTGCAGGTCTTAGTATGTGGATGGGACCCCTTGCTTCTCAGCGGGAACCTCTGCAGAACAGATATCCTTCCCGATTTATATCTGCTGAATGTGGGAATGCGACCAGCTCGTTCTGTGTCTCTCCTCCTCCTACCAGTCTTGAAGTGGCTTCTTCTTTAAATCCCTAGTTGTAGGATTTTCATTCAGCTAGGTTTCAGGTGGCTCTGAATGATGCTTGTTCTGTAGTTTAGTTGGAAGTTTGATGTGGTTGTGGGCGGATTTGAGTACCACATTTACTTATGCCACGTTCTTTATCAGAGTTCCTTATTGAAACCTCACAGAATTAATAAGAAATTCCCCACATTTGCAAGAATTTTGATAAATATATAACATTAATACCCCTTTCTAATCAAAAGACATACAAGTAGAAATTATTTTGCTTCTTAAGCTTCTATTTGCAAGAGCAACAAATCTTACAACGTACTTAAAGAAAATTATAAACAAATAGTTACAAGGTATATATGGGAAACTACTTTAAGAATTTATTGAGTGACATAGACAAAAATTTAACTATCATGAGGGATATGCCACAGCATTAATAAGAAGACAAATAAATGTAAGGTTTTTAATTTTCTACCCAAATTAATCTATAAACACAACAGAATACCAAAGAAAATCTAACCAGGTATTTTTTTAAACTGAAAAGTTATTTATAATCTTTGTTTAGAAGGTCAAGTAGTAAGTATATCTAAGAAAAAATAATTAAGAAGTGGTTGGGAGATTGCCTGAACATAAATCATGAAATCCAGTTGGCACATGGGTAGACAAATAGATACACAATAAAGCATACAAATGCTGGAAATGAACAATATAAAAAATGTTATGTTGCAGAGGTAAAATGAGTGATTCAAGATATTATTTTATAGAAATGCACACACACACACACACACACACACACACACACACACTCACACAAACACACACATATTGTACCTAAAGCCATACACAAAAACTCTACCAGATGTAGTAAAGATCTAAATGTAAATAGCAAATCTTTCAAGTTATTAGGAAAAAAAATATAGAAAAATATAATTATGACATTTTTCTAGGGAAAATTTTCAACAAGATTCAGAAAGCACATTGCCTAAAGAAACAGATGAATAAATTGAATATAAAATTATACTTCACTGTGTACAATTTTAGACTTTGTGGTGATAGTACCATGAATGTAGGTATATTTCTAAACTCATCAAAATATTTACATTAAATAAATGCAATGTTCTATACCTAAACTACTGGCCCAGCCCATGAAATTTGTAAGCAGGTGCGATCCCTAGGCTTGGCTTGCGATCAGGGCCATCTTCCCTGGCTGCTCCCAGCCAGTCCTGCCCCTCACCACCAACCACCCCCAGTTCCCCATTTTCCATCAGGTAATGGGAGCCTGCCAGTAGGTGGGAGGAACTGAGAGGAATGTCATTCCACCCGCTTGTCAGGCCCGCCCCTGCCATGGGTTGCTCTCTGTGTGTGGGTGACTGGTGGGGCGGGGACCTTGGCCTGGCACCACCCGCGTCCCCTGCCACCCATTCCCTGGTTCCCCCTTCGCCATTGGGCAATCGGAGCCTGCCGCCGGGGAAAGAGATAGAGAGATGGTCAGTGCACTTCATATTGACTGGTTGAGCAGTCATTCTGGTCATTCATTCTGCCATTCGGATCAATTTGCATATTGACCTTTTATTGTATAGGAGAGAGGCCTGGTGCATGGTTGGGGGCTAACCAGCCTGCCCTGATAGGGTTCTGGATAGGAGGTGAGGATCCCACTGGGGGGGAGGGGACAGCTGGGGTGAGGAGTCATGAGGGGTTTTAAGGACAGCCACACCCCCAATTGGGGTGGGGCTCTCCACTAGGGGGCATGGCCAAGATGAGGGATTTGCAGGCCAGCCATGTTCCTAATTGGGGTGGGGGTCCCCGCTAGGGGTGTGGCTGGCTGGGGCTGAAATGCTCCCTCAGCATGTTTCTACTCATTGGTGTATGGCCCTGGCTTGTAGAGAACCCTCATGTGAAATCCTTAACGCATTTTAGAAATCAATGAATAAATATAAATGTATACAGGAAGCGATATACCTGCAATTTCCTCTTTCTTTCCTACAACAAGCCTCCCTGCGCCAAGGGTCACAAGACTGTGCTGCATACTGGATTGGGTAAGTAGCAACGTAAAAATAAAAACACACTGAGAGCCCTAGCTGGTTTGGCTCAGCGGATAGAGCCTTGGCCTGCGGACTGAAGGGTCCCAGGTTCGATTCTGGTCAAGCGCATGTACCTGGGATGCGGGCACATCCCCAGTAGGGGGTGTGCAAGAGGCAGCTGAATCGAGGTAGCTGAATCAATGTTTCTCTCTCATTGATGTTTCTAACTCTCTATTCCTCTCCCTCTCCCTTCCTCTCTGTAAAAATCAATAAAATATATTTAAAAAAAAAACACATTGAGAAAAGTCTTACATTAAAATCTACACGGTGGATTTTATTATAATGAGAAAATACAGTTAACAAGTAGCCTACATCACAACAAGGAACTGGTGGTCCACGTGTCAAAATATAAGTTTGCTTTTAATAGTAAACTGTAATATTATAGCTCATAATATTTAATTTAGATATTTCCTGCATGTATGCACACTCATACACACACTGAATCTTTAGTAACTCTGGTTAACTATTCTCTTAAGAAACTAAGGTAATATTCCCATCAGTATTTTGAGTAAATAAATTGATAACTTTGAAAGACTAATAGGCATTTTGTTATTAGTCTATCTTCCTTCAACCATATCTATGAAATAAATTGGTTATGTTGAGTTTATTTTGGGATGAGCAATTAAACACGTGCTTACAAAGAGCAGTGACTCTTTAGGCCTTCCTGTGCTCCTCTGTCTTCAGTTTTAACATCCTCCATATTTCATCTATGGCTTTCTTAATTAATTTCTCCTTAGCACTTACCACACTCTCACACAATTTCAGTCACATATTGGTTTCACCTTTCTCTTCTCACCTTGAATGTGAAGACATCTGAGTCCAGAGTCTGAGTCATTAGACTCTACAGCAGGGGTCCTCAAACTTTTTAAACAGGGGGCCAGTTCACTGCCCCTCAGACCGTTGGAGGGCTGGACTATAGTTTAAAAAAAAACTATGAACCACTGGCTGTGTTGACTGAACGCCTGGAGCCTAGAGCAGTGTCTAACATGGAGTAGGTCACCCAGATATATTTGCTAAGAGAATGAATAAGATGGAGGAGGAGTCTCACAAGAGAGAAATTTAACTAGATAACCTGCAAATAACTAACATTGGCTATTTAATTTAGAAATATTTAAATTAAAAAATATTAATAACAAATAATAACATTGTGTGCTCACAATGTGCTATGCAATTTCCACATTTTATTCACTTAATGTTCAAAGGTGTGTAGGTATGTACTATTACTTATTTTACCAATAGAGGAACCAAAAGCATGGGGAAGTTTAATACCTTGCCCAAGAAAGTAAGTTTAAAATGCTATCAGACATCTGAGTCCAGAGTCTGAGTCAGACTCTACAGCAGGGGTCCTCAAACTTTTTAAACAGGGGGCCAGTTCACTGCCCCTCAGACCGTTGGAGGGCTGGACTATAGTTTAAAAAAAAACTATGAACAAATTCCTATGCACACTGCACATATCTTATTTTGAAGTACAAAAACAAAACGGGAACAAATACAATATTTGTACTTGCATGTGGCCCGCGGGCCGTAGTTTGAGGACCCCTGTTCTATAGTATCCCACAAAATAGAATCATCTGAAAAGAAAGTGTTAGATAAGAAAGTATTTGATTCTGGTGGAAAATGTTTTCACTCCTAATAGCAGAGCTGCTTCTCAGAAACACATAGATCCTAGGACATAGCAGATCTGCAGGACGGGGACACGGATCACAATGGTTCAACTTCTCCAAATTCTATAGATTTAATGTATGTGTCCCTCCAATACTCAGATGTTGAAAACCTAAGGCACAGGGTGACAATATCAGGAGTTGAGGACTTTAGCAGTTGAACTTATCATGAGGGCAAAAGCTTCATGAATGGGATTCACACCCTTAAGTCAGATTCCAAAGCGCTAGCTCACCCTTTCTGCCAGGTGAGGTCATGGTGAGAAGTCAGCAGTCTGCAACCCTGAAAAGGGCCCTCACCACAAGCCAACCATGCTGGCACCTGGTTTTGCGCTTCCAGATGCAGAACTGGGAGAAATAAAGTCCTCTTGTTGATAAGCCACCCAGTCTGTGGCATTTTGTTACAGTAGCGTGAATGGGCTAAGACACCAAAGGATGAGTTGCTTTCCTGATCACACTCCCTAATGAATGAGAGATTCATTAGTGTGTGAGTTTGAGTGAATGCATACTTTCTCTTTACTTTCTTATCCTCTGGGCTGCACTCCCTTCCTACCCCAGCCTCATCCAGTGCTGGTGAAGGAAATTTTCCAAGGATATACACGCTGAGACACTCTGAAGTTAAGCAATAAGATTATTACTTTGGAGAAAAAATAAAGACATGCATATGAATGAGCAATAGGTATTTCCTGATATGTGTACACACCCTGCTTAAAACGAGGTGGATCATGCTTTCAGTTTCAAATTGCACTCCAAGGCTAGGAGAGAAAAGCCATGGCCGGTGAGTTTGGGGTTTTTTTTTCTTGTTTTTGTTGTTCTGTTTTGTTAGTTTGTTTACTTTCTAGAAGGATAGGTCTTGGGGAAAATTTTTGAAAGTGGCTGGCTTTTGGGGAAGCCATAATTAAGTTCTGTGAATGTTTAGGTGAACTGGGTGAACAGAACTGAGGGAGAGGGAAGAAAGAGGAGGAAGGAGGAAGGGATGGAGAGAAGGGGCCTTAAAGGCTTAACTGAATTAATCTGCCAAAGGGTGCAGGATCCCCATGAGATGGGTACCAGCAGCTGCTGTCCCCCAGGGAAATAGGCTATCACTGTTTCCTTCTTTTATTATGCAGAGTTGAATAAACAGGAGGCACTGATAGTAAATCTCTGACTTCAGGCTCTCAGTGAGCACACTGGGTAACACTGAGGGGAGAGTGAGGGCTGTGGGTAGCTCAGGATGACTGAACTGCATGGGGAGGGACATTTTATGGATTAAATGTAAAGGAGGCTGTTGCTGACTTGAGAGGAAAATGAGGCTGTTTAGTAACTTGAGGGATTCTTGTGCTTCAAACAGACAAAGACCTGAAGGAGAAGAGGAAGGTTTTTATCCAATCAGTGACCTCAGGCACCATAAATGTCTTGTTGGATGACCTATTAGAGAAAAAAGTGCTGAACCAGGAGGAGATGGAGAAAGTAAGACATGAAAATGCCACAGATATGGATAAGGCCCGAGCTTTGATTGACTCAGTCATTCCGAAAGGGGACAAGGCAAGCCAAGTATGTATCGATCACATCCGTAAAATCGACTCCCACCTTGCAGAGAAGATGGGGCTGCCCTCAGGTAAGGTCTACAGCTCAGACTAAAGTCCATGCAGGCCCCGTGTCTTTGCACCCACATAGGATTTCTTCATTGGTCATGTTAGTTTGCAGACAACGTGTTTACATCTGGCTTCAGGGCCCCATTTCTAAGTCAGTGACACTATTGTATATCCCCTGTCTTATTACTCTTTATTCTTATTCCTTTAGCCTCAGAGTCCTTCTAATAATTAAAACTCACTTCCCATCCTGAGTATATGGTAGCTCAGTTGTTGAAGTTTATGAGAACAGTCTGATAAACTTCATACCACACTCTCTAGTCCCCCTGGCAGGGCACTTTACTTAGTTAGTTAGTTAGTTAGTTAGTCAGCTAGTTACTTAAGTCTAAGAATCCCTAGAAAATTTTATAGTTATCTGACATGAAGATTTAAAGTCTGTCATTGAATAGTTTTATAATTTCTCTCCAAAAGTTTGCTCTCCAGGTGGAATAAAATATTTCAATGTTGGTGAAGCACTCAGAGAATAAACTCAATCCTGACAGAAAAGCTAGGATTTTCAATGTGGACTCTTTCATTTAATTGCCCTCTTGCATTTTCTGTGAGTGATGTTGTCCACTTGTTACAGAAAAAAACAGAGAAGAACCAAACGGCGCTCTGAGAGTTTGGAGTTACACTTTATTCACCGCGGTGGGCTCAGGGAAATGAATCCAAATTCTAAGCAAAGCTATAAGCAGAACTTCCCTTTTTATAGAAGAGCCCCTTTGTGTTGTGCTTGCTGGCGGCGGCCTTGAAAACTACACAGTTCTCCAATTAAAAAAATGCACCTGGCATGGCATTGGGTGTATCTAGTCTCTGGCCTACAAGGTCAGATAGCTAAGTTTATCTCCCCCATTATTCAAGCAGGCTAGAAAGCAAAGTTACTTTTTCAGAATTAGAGGCCATCCAAAGAATAGCAGAGACTTCCAAACAGTAGTTTTATAAAATAGGGGTTTGCCTTCACACACTAGCATGGAACTAGGCTGTAGACCATTGTGTAAGGCCCGACCTCTACCTCACATGCTCCTGAGGCCCTGATACAAGACAGACAGGCATCTAACCTGCTCCTTCTATCCAAGGTCCCTAAGTCCCCCACGCAGCCGAGAAGGGAGCTCTGGCGGACTCTCAACCCCTGGTCTCTTTTATGCTTCCCAAATGCAATCAGAGGCAAAAGTTGTTCTTTGAAAGCAAGACCTCTTTTTCTCCGGGACTAGGGGAAACCTATGCCTGGCTTACTGACATAGCAAAGTTCATCTCTGGGTAACTTCCTGTTTTTAATACCTTTTTTTCCATTTAACACTCCCCCAAATTAAAGACAATCAATAACTAACAATAAGGGTTCGGAATAATTGTTAGTAGCCAGTTTCTTCTTCCTTGACCCATTCCTTTCAGTTCATAATCCTTGAGTCCTAGAGGCACTTGGACAAACCACTCTAATAAAGCCAACACCTGGAGTTACCTGGCTGCTTGCCAGCTGATGCCTCCTCAGTCAGGCTGTCATGCCTTTGTCTCTCCCTCATCTACTTGGCAATTGTTTTCTAGACCACAGAATATGGTAATTCGATGACTTATTTGAATGACTCTAATGGGAGAGATCTTTCTAAAAAAAAGTTCTTGACATGTACACTCCTGCCACCACAAGGCCTCCTCCAGGAAACGTTCTTGAAGTTATTGATGGTTAATTCAGTCCAGCAGTCTGGATGGGAAGGACGGGATGAGCTGTAGTCTGTCGCCTTGGTCTCAGCAGTTTGAGAGATAGCCTATGGCTCTCCCTCATGCAGAGCAGGGAACTAGACCATATTTTGTCTATGGAAATCTTGTCTTCAATAGTAACTATGGGAGGAAAACTCAGTGTATTTCACAAGTGTTGGCTCATGCCAATTCTTAGAATTTCTGGATTAAACTTTTAAGGTGTGTATTGTTATATTGAGATCCTTATAAAAACTTAAAAACCTTACATTTAATTCCTGTCCATGAAATTGACAAGCATAATGAACCGTGACCTCAGAGGACACATTAATAGGCTTGAGTCGTTTTATATAACCAAATACAGTAGCAGGCTTCTGAGTGTTAGTTTATTTGTTTGACCTAGATTGGATTACAAATGCTACTAGAGACTACATGTCTTCAGACCCAAGTTCAACAGTGATGGACTCTGCTTGCTGCAGAGTTTAAAATAAAATACCAAACCTGTATACTAGTGATACAGAGTTTTTGGACTAGAACCCAGGTTCTTTGTCCCCTGGAATTGAAGAATGAATCCACGGACAGACAGTGGTATGGCAAAGGTGGAGATTTATTGAAGAACAAGTACAGACTCCCATGAGGGGAAAGGGAAAGAGCCCCACAGAATGGACTCCCATGTTGGGAGAGGGAAAGAGCCCCACAGAATGGACTCCCACGTAGGGAGGGGGAAAAGATCCCACTGAGTTCCTTTTCCCTACGGCTTATAAAAGCTGCAGATCTTGGTGACTTAATATCCCCTCTGATTGGTCACTATTCCCTTGGACTGGTTACTATAGTAATTCCTGGGCTCAAGGTTGGGACATGTGAAGTTCTCCCCCATCTCATTTCCTATTGTTTTCCTATTCCCTTTGGGCTTTCTTCCTCTCCTTCTGGATGAAGGGCTTCCTTCTCTTTATTTTATAAATATAGACCTTTTGCTGTTCCCAGCTCCCTCATTCTATGGAAATGTACCTGTTGCAGCTTTTCAGCTCCCCTATTCTATGGAAATATACCTTCTGCTGCTCTGCAACCCTGTGCTTCCTACATGGTTCCCTTAACTTCCAAAAGTTCTAATATTTCCTAAACTTGTCCTATTTCACCCCTAAAATTCCTGTTTCACTAGAGTTCATCAATAATAATAAAAAATTAATACATAAAAGACTAAATACATTATAGAGCCCTCACAATTACACATACGCTTTTCTTTCTTTTTTCTTTTCTCTTTTTTAATGTCTCTTTATTACTGAAAGTATTACATATGTCCCATTTTTTCCCCTCTATCCCCCAGGCCTTCACCACACTAGTGTCTGTGTCCATGGGTTATGCATATCTGTGTATCAGCTTTTAAAAGAAGCCCTTCTCTAGGTGGAAGGGACATTCCCCTCAGCAGGAAGGACACTCTTTTCTGATAGATGTCCAAGATTGTGGCCTGAGCTGTGTTCTCACTAACATTCATCCTGCTCCTTGTTCAGGTTTATTACTTTCTCTTTAATCTGGGATGGGGTAGGAATAATTGGATTTTTTTTCCAAAAATAAAATATTTGCAAACAGAAATCACACTTGAATATTAGAAATTATAAAATAATTTTAGCAACCCCAGGAATGACAATAAGCATTAAATCAAGCTGAGATAAACTACTGCATCAGCAGAGATAGAAAGTAGCAGGCAGGAGGCAGGGGTAAATCCTATCATGATGTGTTCTGTGGTTCCCTGGGCTCTATCTGCACATGGAGTCCCAGGGTGATCCTAGGACAACTAAGGTCCACAAGCCTAGCAGGCCAGGAAGCTGGGTGAGATGAGCTGTTAGAACAAGTAAGGTCCTGGCCAGGCCTTTTGGACATGCCATAGATATAATTCTGAGGTTCCCTAGTATAATATTGAGGGAATGATGTGGGGAATAGAAAGAATACAAGGTATTTGATTGCTTATTTTATTAAACAAACTCATATATAAACACATACGATGTACCAAGTATTGATATTTAGTCAGAGAGATAAGTACTCAAAATGCTACCCATCGAGGGATATGGTTTTGTCTCATCTAATACCAGTCCCTTCCTTTTTATATCATTTGAAGGGGTTTCCTGAATGTGTCCTTAGGTAACAGGTAAACTGAGCTTTTTCAAGTTTATCTAAACTCCTATTTCTCGCATTTCTTTCAGCTCCATTCCCAGACTGCCAGAAACTCCTTTAGGGCAGCAGGCTGTACTATAATATCTATTATATTGTAATGAGAGGATTTGTTTTCATGCTAATTCATACTATTAGATGTAACATAGAAATATAATTCCCAATCTTAACTGCAAACACTATAATTATATATAGACACACAATGGTCATTAGGAGATGATGTTTCTTAAGTTAAGAGTGTTCACCAAACTTGCAAATAGCTTGGAAACAGAGGAGGTTTTTGCTGAGAAACATCCTCTCTAATGAGGGAACCTCCCAGGACCCGGGGCGTCTTTACATTGCCAGAATCTTTTGGGATGATAAAGGAGAGCATGCCTCTTTTTAATCTATAAAAATGTTCAGAAAGCTTGGTTCCCTTAGAGACTAACAATTTGCTGCTTCTATAGAGCTTCAGTGTTTAGCATATGTTTTAGAAAGATGTTTATTAAAAATGTTATGAAAAAACTAATGGAAATAAATGAGTAAAATAGAAAAAATAGAAACTAAAACATTTATACAGGATAATATTGCCTTTTTCTTTTAAATAAAAGAAAACCAGGGAGTGCCTTGATTGGTTCATGTAAATAACCATCAAGGTTTGTTCCTAGACAAAAACCTTGTTAATTAGATCTTGGCAAACCTCTCTTCTATTGTTTATGAATTCTTTTTTAAAAAAATATATTTTATTGATTTTTTACAGAGAAAAAGGGAGAGGGATAGAGAGCTAGAAACATCGATGATAGAGAAACATCGATCAGTTGCCGACTGCACACACCCCTCTGGGGATGTGCCCGCAACCAAGGTACATGCCCTTGACCAGAATCAAACCTGAGACCCTTGTGTCCACAGGCCGACGCTCCATCCACTGAGCCAAACCGGTTAGGGCTGTTTATGAATTCTTACTCATTCCTCAGAAAGGAGGGGTGCTGGACTTTTCCAGTCTCTTGCAAAATTTGTCAAGTGATGCCAAGCTCTGACAGATACAGTAAGGTTTTTTTAAGGACTGGGTCAGGATGAGTCAGAAACAAACTTCTTCAAAAGGGAGGAGTTATTCTCTCACATTTTAAAACATGGGTTGAAAATTTAGTGTCAGTTCATCAGAACTTTGGAGGCAAGGACTTCAAGTGTATGTTAGAATCTCCAAGCAAAATGTTGTCCCCCTGGCTCTGGAATCAGTACTCTGGTGGCTAGTAGCATTTCTCCTGGACATAGCTGACTCCACAGCTTTTCAAGGAATCCTAGAAGCCCATCTCCTCTGGAAAAGTTGAGAATTCAGGCTGAGGTCCCTGAAAAAATAATGCCTGGATGTTACAGGATTGAGGATTCTTTTAGATGCTTAGTGTGCGTCTGTGTCTGTGTTGTGTATAAATTAGGAGCAGACTTGGGATGTTCTACCATCCTATAAAATAAATGGCTAATATGCAAATTGTCAATTCCACTGGATGTTCCACTAGCTGGCAGGGCCAGCCAGCCAACTGCCCATGGCCCTTCCCCTCTGGCTAGCCAGCCTAATTGGCCTTGATCGGAGTGGTCCAGCCAGACCCCACCCGTGCACAAATTTGTGCACTGGGCCTCTAGTCCAATATGATAGCTACCAGCCACATTGTGACTACATAGTGCTTGAACACATGTTAAAATGATAATAGTTTGAATATATTATGTCAAATAAAATATTATTAAAATTAATTTCATCTGTTTTTCTTTCCTTTTATGATGTGAACATTAGAAAAAATTCAATTGCACATGTGACTTAATTGTGTTTCTAATGAATAGCACTCTATTAAATATTTATTCAATATACTCTTGCTCAGTGACAAGAAACTGTCCACTTAGATGAGTGAGTGCAGTAGAGTAAAAAATATCAAGACTCAAGCTGTTTTAGCTGAATACAAAAAAAGCCAAATTTGACCCAAGTCACTAAGGAAGGTGTTTTCCTCTTAATAATCATAATCTAGTATCACATTTTTGGGTGCATCTGCTACCAAGAATTTCCCCTTTTTTCCCCAATCACAATACACTTCTTCATATTAGAGGTTAGATACAAGGAAAATTCCTACATTTAAAAGTGTTTAAAGAACTTTTCATGACTTACCTTCTCTGTCAGTATGTCTTAGGTGAAAATGGGTAACAGATGCAGATATTAAAATTACATCATGTGATGTCATGTGATAGATCCTGCAGTTCCTCCAGAAGTGACTGGGCCAGCTGAGTCAGCAGAAACTATGGATACCCTCAAGCTTTGTCCTCCTGAAAAGTTCCTGAATGTGTGCAAAGAAAGGGCTGGAGAGGTACTGTGTTCTATCCATAAGAGAAAGAGAGAGAAGCAATTGCTTTCACTAAGTACTTGATTCCCTAAAGCACTAATTGCAGAGTGGTGGGTTGGGGACAGTGGTAATCATTTTCATAGAGCAAGGAGGAACTCATATAGCCTCACACAGATTTCAATTTTCTTTCAATCCCATGATAAAATACAGATCTCTCTCTCTTCATTTATTTCTTCTATCTATTTGAGACTTATTAAAATTAAGCTGTAGCTATAGATTAAAATATTTAGTAATTATTTTCATACTAGTTGAAAAGCCTAGACACAAAACATGACTTAAAATACAATTAAAGCCTGATACCCATTTTATCTTGATGTGTTAAAAATAATACTGAAATAATGATGTTACCAAAGGCAAAGCATCTCTGATGTATTTATTTTTAGCAGGAGCCAATAGAAAATTCTCCTGATTTTTATGAAATTTGATGTGAATCTTGAACACTGAGAATGATTTGTCTAGGTGGAGAAGAGAGAGGAGAAAGTTATAGTAGGACTTGTTCTAGTCTCTTAAATTTCTTGAGTAAGCATCCCAAATATGTTCTAGGTCCACTTCTGGGCTCTTGGAAAATATATTACATAATTTTATTTTTCAGTTTATTTTTATATAATTTGAAAGTTCTAAATCACTTTCAATTCTCACTTATTTCTTTTGTCAGTTCAATCCATTCATTACAAAGCAAAAGGCAGGGTCTCTGGTGCAGGAGAGGGGAGAAAGCAGATCCATGATCCTGTAACAAAGCAACAGAGATTAGTATATGAAGGTTTAAAAGAGATTTAGGTAAGTCAAACTCACTGCATATCCATTTCCTGCAGATCTATCCAATAAAGGAGAGAACAGACCGCACTCGCCTGGCTCTCATCATATGCAATAGAGAGTTTGATCACCTTCAGCCCAGACAAGGGGCAGAACATGACATTACAGGGATGACAGAGTTACTTGTGGGCCTTGGCTACCGTGTGATTGTGGAAGAGAATCTCACAGCCAAGGTAAGGGCTCCTCACGCACTGTATACAACCTCCTACTAACAAACTAACTTTATAATGATAGGCAAATGCTTTAACAACCTTAGGCCACATATCTCTCTGTGTGTGCACCTGCACGTGAGTATGTGTGTTTGTAAAATGAAATTATTAGAAAGATGACATCTCTGTCTCTTTGGGCTCCAAAGATCCTCAATTCCATAAAACTAGACAGAAAGTGACTGGCATGTATACCCACATAATTCTCGGTTCCAAAGTGAGGTGAATGAGATTCAGACCCAACAGTCCCAGAAAGTTCTAAAGTAATGAATGTTTAAAAGGCATGTAGTCACCATATAAGTACTGAGTCCTGACTTGGTCCCAGGGCCTGTTTTCGGCACTGGGGGTAGGTCTGTGAATGAGCAGGACGTTCGAATTTGAATTGATTTAGGTTTACTGGTGGAGGGGCATTTAGTTTGTGGGGGGGGGGGGGGGGGCAATCATATGAAAAGAAAAACAGAAAATTTCAGAGATTTGATGTGTCTTGTGTCTCTCTGTAAGAGTGAAAATAAAGTGAAAAGTAATTGAGAAAAGAAAACACAGGAGCGATTTGGGGAGTGGGGAGTAATTGCTTTGATGGAACCGTCAGGAAAAGCCTTGACAGGAGAGAGTATAGGTCCTGACAGATGACAACCACTAACAAGACAGGTCTGGGAATATGTGAATGCAATCCATTCCAAGAGGGATGACTACAATGAAAAGTCTGAACTACATATGAAACTGGCACATGAAATATACAAAAAGACCAGTGAAAGGAGAGCCTAGGAAGGATGACAGGAGGGCGAACACATATGTCAGAAGTGTGATTTCATTCTAAGCACAGTGGGAAGGGTTGTTGAAGGGAAGTGGTATGATACATTTATGATGCAGGGCTCCTATTAGGTAATCAGATAAAAGACAGAGATAGAAAGAAAAATATTTAAGGGGAAATAAACAAAGATAAAATACATCCAGAGGACAGCTCATATAATGTTATCAGGAGCAGGTCCTTGAACCCCCAGCTCCATTGTCAGAAAAAAAAAGAAACCTATCACTGAGCAACCACTATCTGAAGGCACAGTGACTGGAACATTACAGGTGTTTCTTATACTGCTCACCATAAACAGGGGGTCAGATTGGTGTTAATGCTTGTCCTGTAGAGTAAGACTCCGTGGCCTTTTTCAGGAGATGGAGAAAGTGCTGGTGGTATTTGCTGCCTGCCCAGAGCACAGTACCTCAGATAGTACATTCCTGGTGTTCATGTCCCATGGCCTCCTAGATAGACTCTGTGGGACTCAGCACAGCGATGAAAACCCAGACGTGCTACCTTATGACACCATCTTTCGGATATTCAACAATCGCAACTGCCCCAGTCTCAAGGACAAACCTAAGGTCATCATTGTCCAGGCCTGCAGAGGTGGTGAGTTCTGATATGGAAAATCCAAAGGGCATGAGGTGTTTGTAATGGATTGTGGTGTATGTCTTGCTTTTAGGGTAAACAATCCTAGACCCCATTTAGTGCAAATACCTTATTGAATTCTTGGGAAATGCCAAGGGGAGTTAGTATCATAAGAGATTGTCTTTTCAGCTAAGAAATATCTATTTGATTTAATCCAAGGTAAATTGTGAAGCAGATCTTCAGACTACCTAAATCAAAGTTGGACACAAATATCTAAATCTTGGAATAAGATTATTTTAATGAGAGCTTCACTTGGACATGTCTTACAGGCATTTTGACATTCTTTGCCTTGAGAAGAATTTCATTGCAAATTGGGGCTGTTCTATAGTAGAAGCACCCTTTCCCCCTCATGCATTATTTAAAGGGAATTGAGTAGATTGATGTGGGCACTTCGAATTGCTGTCAACATTTCCTTTGCTTTTTTCGGACTTCCAATTGCCTCTTAGCATTTTGGAGCAGTGTTTGGAAGAAAAAGCAGAAATAGCCAAGCTGAATAATGGTAACTAGGCTCTGAAATTATGCAGATAAGGTTTTAAGTCCTTCGCTCTTCTTAGGAAAGGGGTTCTTCCAGTTTGCTGATGCTATCACTACTTGCTGGTAAGATGCTGCCACTATTAATTGGCACTTAAACACATTAGAGGAGGCCAAGGTATGTGTGTGGGGCAAGGGTTTGGTGTGTGTGTGTATGCATGCATGTGTGTGTGTGTGTGTGTGTGTGTGTGTGTGTGTGTGTGAAATTGCTGAGAAACATTTGAAGAGAATGAGGCAGACAATAGTGACAGGTATACTGATAGAGGCACACAGTTTGCACAAAGTTAATGTCTCCACAGAAAATCGCGGGGAATTGTGGGTCAGTGACTCTCCAGCAGCCGTGAAAGACAGCTCTTCACAGTCACCTGAGAACCTGGAGGACGATGCAGTTTATAAGGCACACGTGGAGAAGGACTTCATTGCTTTCTGCTCCTCAACCCCACGTAGGTCTTTCAGTTACAGACAAGGCCACCTCAGAATGATTCTAGAATATTGAGGTAGGCTCCCTGCATCAGTGATGTAAGACACATTTTGAGGGCTGTCAAAACAATTTACATTTATCTGACCTATTCTATGGAAACAGAGATTCTATATTTTCCACTTTTTAAAACTGTACTTTTATTCTAAGTGCAGCACTTTATGGTCAAAGGTATACCACATACTAAAACAACCTAATACAATGAACCCCATTCCCCATACACCATTTAAAAAACAAATTTGATTCCAATTTCTATGAAATCTGTTTAGCATTTTGAATAGAGTTTTAGTGGATCCAGACACTGGCTGCCATCCTTAAATTATCAGCTCCAACTCCTTTTCTCCATGGTTCTCATTTGATGCTTTTTAGAGGGAGCCATTGCATGGCTCAGCAGGACCAGGAGATCCTTTAAAAGAGCTAGAAATTATACCCTGGGGCTTAGCAGCCCTACTAATAGGGATCAGCGTTTAGTCCTTGACCTCTAGGTAGTCCTCTAAGAAGCCTCTAACATTTGAATGTTTCTACGTTGCAAATTTTTGTTTTAAGTCTTTCCTTTTTGTAACCACTTCATGGAGGTTTTGGTTTTTTTGTTTTGTTTTGTTTTGTTTTTTATCCTCACACAAGGAGTGAAGATATTTTTTTCCATTAATTTAAGAGACAGTGGAAAGGAGGGGGGGAGGAAAAGGAAAGGGAGAGAGAGAGAAACATCCATGTGACAGAGGCACATCAATTGGTTGCCTCCCACACGCCCCCTGACCAGGGGGCAGGGATCTGACCTGCAACCCAGGTATGTGCCCTTGACCATAAATGGAACCCGAGACCCTCCAATGTGGAGACCATGCTCTAACTGCGCAACACCAGTCAGGGCTCATGGAGGTTTGATTGACATACAAAATGCTATATATACTTAATGTATATAACATAGTGAGTTGGGATATTATACACATCAGTGAAACCATGACCACAATTTCCTTTGGATTTGTTCACCCACTCTGCTTATAATATTGTAAAAGACAGAATGCTATACACTCTGTAAACAGCCTGGAAGTCTGCGAGCCATTTTTGTTGCTTACTGTATAAGCGTGGGGGAATTCTTTAATCCTCTGAGCATCCATTCTTTCCTCTGTAAAATGGGGTAATTTCAGTTATCTCTCAAGCCTCTTTTCAAAAACAAGTGAATGAACATGAAGCACACAGTAAGAGTCAGGTCCAAGAATATAATGCAATCATGAAATTCTGGTGAGTTATTCCTTTAGTTAAATCTTTGCCAGTTTTTTTTTTCCTATTTTCTCCTCTTTTTGGAAAATTAGTTAATGTAGAGATATAAGTGTTTCCCCTAAACATGTCAAGTTCATTCCAAAGCTATGCTTAAAAAACACAAAAGCTACATTAAAAAAAAAAAAAAAAACCTGTGAGAAAAGAAAACATTCAAGGGTGCAGCCCAAGGCTGACCACTCCTTATCTTCACAGATAACGTGTCCTGGAGAGACACTAGTAAAGGCTCTCTCTTCATCACACAACTAATCAGATGCTTCCAAATGTATTCTTGGCGATTGCACCTCGAGGAAGTATTTCGGATGGTAAGTTTTTTCTTCTTCCTTTTTTAGTCCTGTGTGTGTGTATGTGTGTGTGTGTGTGTGTGTGTGTATGTACATGTGCTGGAAGACTTTACTATTTTTCTTCTTTCAAATGACAATTTCAGGCTTTGTCAGGCAAACAAATGTAGATCAGTGCCTGGTTTCCATTATCCAGGGGTTGACAACTGATGTAGAAAGAGGAGAATTTAACACAAAATTGCACGAGGTCAAAATAGAACAAAATAATATAACCTGTAAGCTTATTTGTTATGAGCTATACATTTTTTAAGTAAAATAATGGAAAGTATTTTGAGTTGACTTGTAAGGCTTACTTTATTGAATAAATATATATTGGGTGTTATCGTACTTGGTGATTATTGCTATCCTGTGACATAGGTGTAAGTGAGATATTGTGTCATAAGGCCACTCAGGACCTTTTTGTGAGAGAGATGGATTCGAAACAAGTAGACCAGCAAACACATGTGTCACTGCAGATTGCGATAGGCTCCATTACACAAAGGATCTAGGGCAGGTGAAAGAACAAAGGGGAGAAGGTATTCTTTGAATGGAGTGGTCCAGAAAAGAAGACCAAATTCTTTTTCCACCTCAGGAAATTCCTCATTCCCCCCTCCCTCCTAATTTGTTTTCCTCCAGGGTTCTGACCACCACTCATTCCGCATATATTCTGTTTGTTTTTACCTGTACTTACTCACTTGAATGCAAGCTTCATGAAGGTAGAAATGTGCTCAACACCTCAACATGTTGGCACATAGGAATTGATATTCATTCAATAAATCAATGCATGAATATCAATACCTTTCTCCCTTTAGGGTATTAAGAATATGGGGCAGTTTTATTTTTTACTATTTTTTAAAATATACTTTTATTGATTCGAAGAGAAAGGGAGAGGGGAGAGAGAGAGAAAAAACATTAATGATGAGAGAGAATCATTGATTGGCTGCTTCCTGCATGCCCCCCACTGGGGATCAGCCTTGACTGAAATTGAACCCAGGGTCCTTTAGTCCACTTGGAGCTAATGTTCTATCCACTGAGCCAAACCAGCTAGGGCTGTATGGTTGTTTTTAAATTAAAAACTGTAGAGAACAGTAGCACTCTGTGGGCAAAGAGGAACACAGCTTTAGTAAACAGGAGAAGATTGCATTGTAACTTGCATTAGGGTCTCCTTGAATGGGAACTTTGGAAATTAAGTCCTGTTGGATGAATAGGAATTAGACATTGTACTTTAGGGCATTGCTAGGAGAAGTCTAGAAATAGTGTGATCAGTGGGGAGAGGTCCTCATCCCCACCACTTGCTGGTGGGAGTGGGTGTGTTGCAATATCCTGAGAATTTTCTGAGGCTCACATGGGAAGGTGATATGTTATAGAAAGCTGCATTTGTGTGCAATTATACCCCAGAGTTTCCAAGGTCCCATTTCCGTTTGTCCTGCCAATAAGAATTACCATTTTGTTTTCAGCAGATCTGACATCAAAGCCAGTGTCCAGAGTCTCTGTTCCATGTCTCCACAGTCAAATGGAGCATCAAGCTGGCTGATTTGTGTTTCCAGTTATAGTCCATTGCGTGTGAGGTCCACGTGGCTGTGGGCCATGCAGCTATGGAGACAACAGGGGCAGGAACAAAGCCAGAGGAGTATGGGAGCCAAGAGAGCCACACAGGGAGTGAGCTTCTTTATCTGCTGGCTTATGCATTGCCAAGTTGGTGCAGGCTTGCAATGGCCCTGCCTAGTCTAGCCAAAGCCATTGATCCCCAGGCTTGACTGACAGGCGCTTTCCCTTGTCACCCCAACTCCTTGTGCATGCACTCATCTCCCATTAGTTGGATCCCTTCCCCCAGTGGTCTCCAGGGAATGGGCTGGTGAAATTCAAGCTTCCTGGTGAAGCTGCCCAAATCACAAGCCTGAAGTGTCTTGCCTTTCCCCTTGCTCCTGTTCTATTATTAATAACTAGTTAATTGCAATGGTATCAATAGAATCTCATTTATCAGTCCATGACAAAATCTTCAGATGTCAGCTTGTTGTTTAGGATGTGAAAGTTGTAGAGTTCAGGTTTTAGGAATAATATTTGAGTTTGTGCCTTATTGAATTCAGGATTAATGTTGGAGGTTGAAGGTGTAACTTTTTGAGATCCAGTTCTCATGAATTGACTCCAGGAATCAGTTAAGATCTGTAGATCTGAAATGCAAAATAGAAAAGTGAACTTTGAAAGTCCTTGGGTTAGGCATGAGGTGTTTATTTTGAGATAAAGAGTATATTCTGACATGGGGCTATACTTCTAAACAGTAGGGTAACTGTGACAGAGAGTGAGAATATACATTGGCTTGGTCCCATCATTCCCAGAATATTTTGGCTCATGGTGCAAAATGTTTTCTGAGAGTGGATAAGAGTTATGTTTCATCTAGAACCTCTTTTTTTTTTAAAAGGTTCAACTATCATTTGAAAAGCCAGATGTTAGAGCCCAGATGCCCACCATTGAACGACTATCCATGTCAAGATATTTCTACCTCTTTCCTGGCAATTGAAAATAGTAAGTATCAAGGTTGTTGACAGGTATAATAAATGGGAAAGTGATTTGGTGGTGAGGTTCATTGGCTAATGACCGTCAATTGCTTGCGTAGTCAAATTAATGTTGCTTATTGATGTAATTTAGTGCTAAATGTTATTCTTTTCCTCTACTTATATGACTCTGGATCCTCCTCATCTCAATAATTAATTAATCAGTCAGCCAATCAAAGAGATAAGTCAAACTAAGACAGGAAGTAATAAACAATCAAGGACACAGGGTAGTAATTAATAAAACATAAATGTACTTATGCTTGCATTATTACTTGATATTTCTCTCTCTCTCTCACTCCACACACACACACACACACACACACACACACACACACACACAAACACACAGAGTTACCAAACATTGGCTCAGGTCCTGAAAAGCAAAAAAAAAACAAACAACAACAAAAAACAAAAATCAAAACAGAAAACAGAGGAGATGACTGTGAAGGAAGCAGGATATTGGTCCTTTAAGTGCAGATATCACATTACTGACCTTGAGCTCCTGATACCAAAACGGAATAAAATATACCCTGGACTGTAATTCATGTGTTGATGCAGATTCTGGCTCTCTGACTGTTCTCTCAATGTACATTGCAGAGTCTGCTCTCTGATCCTTAATTCCTGCTCTGAAACCTTTTTAAGCATCCATGTTAACTCACATTTATTGTTTTGGTAAATATATTTTAGAGTGGGTCCAATGAATTTAGACCCAGCTATTACTTTACTCATAAGAGCTTAATATCACACTGTATTATAAGTATTGTTAATCTCTCTTTCAACAGCATAATTAAAATTATATTTTATAGTAAAGTTTATCTCACTACTTAAAATCTTTACCCATCTTCTTCTACTCCTGGTTTGTGATTCCCTGGTGGATAATTGCATAGATACTTAATCAGAATAGCTTTTATTGCCTAGTTAGTATAAGAGGACCAAATTAGGGATTGAGCTCTTTGACTAATATTTATCAAGCACTTACTATATTCCATGTTCTGTTCTAGAATGTTGGAATATACCAGTATACAAAATAAACAGAAAGCTTTTGCTTCAGAAAGCTCATACTCTAGTCAGTGGAGACAGACTCTAAATACACAAACAAGTAAATATATGTCAGATAGTGATAAGAGCTAAGAAGAAAAATAAAGGAGGTTAAAAAGATGAAAGAGATGGGTGTTGTACTATAATGGATAGATTATTTAAGAAAGGCTCCTTTGAAGTGATAAAATAAGTCAGAACAGAGAGTGGGCAGAGTGGGGTAGTGAACCTTGTGATTCTCTGCAGAACAATGTTCCAGCACCCCTGGGACTAGCAAGCACAAATGCCCTGAGGCAGAAATGTGCTTAACATCTTTAAAGAACTGCCAAAAGGCAGGGGACTGGGGGAAATGGCAGAGACAAATTCAGAAAATGGTCAAGAGTCTGGTCACATGGGCTTTAGTGATCACATGGTAAATGCTCTAAAGTTTTAATACTGAGCGAGATAAGAAACCCTTTGAGTGCTTGTGAACAGAGAAATGAGAACAAATTTGATTTTACATAGATCACCCTGTGTGCTTTTGGTGAATATACTATAAGGGTCACAGAAGTCAAAGGAAGTGGCAAAAGCACATGGAAGAGGATGAAAGAGGAAAGATGGTAAAACACGGATTGAAGGCTTCTGGGAATTACTATCCTCACCTTCTATATTTTGTGTGTGTGTTTTTTCCTTCTTCAGGGAATTACAGGCAGTCCTTTCCTTCTTTACCAGCTTCTAGAAGCACCTTTACCAGTATTGCACACCTATTTAACCATTTGTATTTAAATAAAAATCAAAACACATAAACTGTGTCTTTGGGTCTTTAATAGAGACTAGAATTTCAAATAAAATGGTGGGTGGATGAAAAGTGAAGTGGAGTAAGCTAACTGGATTTTCTACCTTAGGACTCATAGAATACAGTGGGGCCTTGACTTATGAGTTTAATTTGTTCCGAGACCGAGCTCGTTAAGGAGCTTGTTAACTCAAATTACTCTGTCAACTCAAAGCAAAAAATCGGCAGAGACAGCTGGTATCTCAAAAAACTTGTTAGTCGGGACACTCGTAAGTCAAGGCCCCACTGTACCCTCATTTCACTGAGTGACAAGAGCTGGCCTTGACATTCCCTCAGCAGTGGGGTGAAAGAAGATGGTGCCTAGATGGAATACAAGAACTGTAAATTGGTCAGCTTCTCAGTTCTATACCCATCAAACGCACAGTTTAGTTGGTTCAGAGAAGTTTTCTAATTTATTATTTAACCAACATCATAGATTCAGGTAATATTTTCATCAGTAAACTATGATTTTAGCAAATTATTCTCATATATCTTTCTATCAGTTAATTCACTTTCTTGTTATTTTCTTTCTAGATGTTTGCATATTTCCAAACTTCAGGAAAATTCTATTCTCTAACAAGCTCTTCAAAATTGTCTTAAATAATTTGGCATTTCGCCCTAACCGGTTTGGCTCAGTGGATAGAGCGTCGGCCTGAGGGCTGAAGGGTCCCAGGTTCGCTTCTGGTCAAGGGCATGTACCTTGGTTGTGGGCACATCCCCAGTGGGGGGTGTGCAGGAGGCAGCTGATTGATGTTTCTCTCTCATTGATGTTTCTAACTCTCTATCCCTCTCCCTTCCTCTCTGTAAAAAATCAATAAAATATATTTTAAAAAATTAATTTGGCATTTGGTTCAAGATGGGATGACCTTACTGTATTTGTATAGGAATACAAATATCATCAGATAAAAAATGGAAAGAGAATGGGGAGTGTCAGCAATGGGAGAGAGAATATTAAAATTTCTGGAAAGGTGAATATTGGTAGAGGAATTTTGGCTCCATGGCTATCAGAATTACTAAGAATATATACTACTTCTGTTATATACACATAGAATGTTGAATAAATATTTGAGTACTTAGCTGAACTGAATTAACATGTGATGCTCTCGGTTTCTAATATAACCATAATTGTTAATATTTATTAACATAATTGTTAATACTAATATTTAATATTATTAAAATAATATTAATTCTATATTTTGATTACTGTAAAGAATTCTATATATAAGAAATCAATTTAACCATCACAGCAACCTTATAAAGTAATTACTATCAATATCTCCATTCTACCTATAATAAAACAAAAGAATATAGAGTTTAAATGACTTGCCAATTTGACATTCTCTAGAATATGAATTATTGACCATTGTTTTGCGTTGTCTCTGCAAAGCCATGAAAAACAGAAACTATAAGAGTTCTAAATTGTAAGGTTTAACTGAATTTTGAATTGCAATGTTTAACTTACACTCCAAAGATTTATAATGTCTATATTTCTGTACTTAGTTGTCTGTGTAAAAAAATGAGACACATCACAATGATCCAAAAACAGATATTATAGAGAATTCATTCTACTAGTGTGAGATAATATCAAAAATTCAATAACATAAAGATTTTCACACATCACCACACAGTTGGGAAAAAAAAAACACACATGCAGGGGCAGAACCAGCCAGGGGAGAGGCTGCAAGCTGATTGGGATGGAGCATGCTATTAGGGGTGGGGCAGGCTTGGGGGAGGGACCACAAGAGGTTGGCTGGCCAACCCCACCTTCGGATCAAGGTGGTTCATTGGTTGCAGTGGGCATTATAGCAACCGATCGTTCTGGTCATTTTATTGTTCTGATACTTTTATCATTTTTCCTACCCAAATTAATCTATAAACACAACAGAATACCAAAGAAAATCTCACCAGTTATTTTATTGAACTTGACACATTATTTGTACTCTTTGTTTAAAAGGTCAGGTACTAAGAATATCTAAGAAAAAATAATTAAAACGTGGTAGGGAGATTGCCTGAACACAAATCATGAAATCCAGTTGGTACGTGGGTAGACAAATAGATACACAGAAAATCATACAAAGGCTGGAAATGAACAACATAAAATATGTCATGTTGCAGAGGTAAAATAATGAGTGATTCAAGATATTATTTTATAGAAACACACACACACACACACACACACACACACACACACACACACACACACACATTTTGTACCTGAAGCCATACACAAAAAAATATACCAGATGGAGTAAAGACCTAAATGTAAAAAGTAAATCTTTCAAGTTATTAGGAGGAAAATTATAGAAAAATATACTTATGACATTTTTCTAGGGAAAATTTTCAACAAGATTCAGAAAGCACATTGTCTAAAGAAACAGATGAATAAATTGAATATGAAACTTTAGAGCAGTGTGTACAATGTTAGACTTTGTGGTGATGGTACCATGAGTGTAGGTATATTTCTAAACTCATAAAAGAATTCACATTAAATAAATGCAATGTTTTATATATAAACTAGAGGCCCAGCGCACAAAATCCATACACGGATATGGTCCCTAGGCCTGGCCTGCAATCAGGGCCAACTTCCCCAGCTGCCTGCAGCCAGCCCCTCCCCCGCCGCCACCCACTCCCAGTTCCCCATTCGCCATCGGGTGATCAGAGGCTGCTGGCCGGGGCAGGGGAAGAACCAAGAGGTCAGCTCTTCCGCCTGCTCACCGGCCCTGCCCCCACCACAGGTTGCTCTCTGTGTGTGGGGCTACTGGTGGTGGGAGGGTCCGCAGGAGGTTGGCCTGCTAGCCCACCCTCTATTGGGGTGAGGGGGGCTATCTGGGGTGGGCTGGCTGGAGGGAGGGGCTGCAGGCCAATCAGGATGGTGGGAGCCCATCAGGAGCAGGGCCTGCCAGGGGGAGGGGCTGCCAGAGGTTGGCTGGCCAGCCCCACCCCCGATCGGCTGGTTCACTGGCTGCAGTGGGCATCATAGTGACTGGTTATTCCAGGTGTTATGGTGTTTCGGGAACTGGCTTTTTATATATATAGACTAGAGAAGAAAAGAAATGACTTATTTGGGTTTTGAAAGTGATGCTCCTGTCAAGGTATGCAGTTGTCAGTTTCTTGCTCCCTTCAAGCCTTCCACATTAACACTTCACTTCCAAGGGTGAACAGCCATCAGTCAAGTTGGTCCTCCCTCTAATTAGTGGTTAAGGGGTGGCACAGAGACAAGTAAGGGTCAATTTGATTTATTAACTGTGCTAAAAATAGAATGGAAAATAGAACAGAAACTGTGTGTATGTGTGTGTGTCTGTGTGTGTGTGTATTTTCTTCCACTGACTTTGTTATACCAAACTGAAAAGATAGATTTTGCTCTGATTTCCAAAGGAAAGAAGCTATGAATCACAGGAGTCCAATCCTATCCTGGCAAAGAACAAGAGAACTGAGAAGCAGCAGTTTCCACTTAAGCAATACCAGAAAACACACCCGTGTCCAATGAGAGAGGAAAGAAAGTTGCTTTCATTTTTAAGATTTTTCCTGCTCAGGGAGCCCGCGCAGCAATGGCTGGTGAGTGACTCCAGTTTTTCCACTGTTTATGGCTGTGTTTTGGGGGACCTACAGCTCAGGAGGAAGGCTGGGGGAGAGGAGCAGAGCCATGAAAGGGGTACTCAGCAGAAAAAAACTATTCTACTCTGGGATGTGGGTGATGGGAGCTTGGGTCACAGAAGTGACTGTGCTAACACACAAAGTACTTTAGTTAATATGTTACAGCTTCTTAAGGGAAAAATAGGAAATTCCAAAAAAATCTGCATCTGTGTTCTTAAATCTTTCCTGTGATTTTAGGCTTTTCTTTGGGCTCTTACTGCCCTAGAATTCTTGCCCATTTTAAGAGCGTCCTCTTGTTTGAGTGAGAGGCCCTGCTGTGAAACACAGGAACTTGTGTTTCCTCCATGTTTCGTTTTCAGCAAGCAAACCAGCTGTGGTTCGTGCTCTCAGTCTCTACAAACAAAGCTGCTTTCAGCCCTGCCCCTGGAAACAAAATGCATTCTCCTACAAGTATAATGTGTTTATGTTTACTGCTATACAAATTGAATATCACGTGTTCTTAAGTATTGATAAATGTGATAGGAAGTGAATTGATGGTGGATGATACAAAAACTGACCCATGTCAGCTATCATGGATCTCCGTAGTGAAGTTGCTTCAAGTCTGTGAACGTCAGTTTCTTCATCTATAACCAGGCACAGGCTTGAGTAAGGTATGTGCTATTATAAGTGTGGCCTGTGGAATCACCTCAGGAGCTGTTAGAAATGAAAATTCACAGAATGAAATAAAATAAAATGAAAATTTGATAGATCCACCCTGATCTATCAAATCAGAATTTTTAGAGAGAGAGAGAGGAAGAGAGAGAAACACTAATTTGTTGTTCCACTTATTTATGTATTCATTGGTTAATTCTTTTTTAAAATATATTTTTATTGATTTCAGGGAGAGAGAAATAGAAACGTGAAAAATGAGAGAGAATTTTTGATTAGCTGCCTCCTGCATGCCCCCACTGGGGATTGAGCCTGCAACTTGGGCATCTACTCTTAACTGGAATCGAACCTGGGACCCTTCAGTCCTCAGGTGGTCGCTCTATTCACTGAGCCAAACCAGCAAGGGCCATTTGTTGATTCTTGTATGTGACCTGACCTTGTATGTGCCCTGATTAGGGATAAAACCTGCAACCTTGGCTTATGAGGATGAGGCTCTAACCAAATGAGCTACCCGGGACCAGGGCCTATGAAATCAGAATTTTTGTGAATGGGGTACAGGCAGCTCTTGCTTATCAAGATTTTTAGATTCTTGATTTACATTAGAGAACCACTACTTGGAACTACTACCTGGAACCTATGGAAGGTCTTGTCTATATCTAAAATTCTATTGTTTTCACAGGCAAGAGACAGAAAGAAGATCCCATCTATAAGGCGAAGTCAATTGCCAGGAACATGATCGATGGCTTTTTTGATGATTTGATAGAAAAAAATGTTATAAATAAGGATGAGTTACAAAGGTTGGGAGAAGGAGTGGACAGCATTGTGAACAAGACTGAAAGTCTACTTGAGGATATCACTGAGAAAACTGAAATGACAGGCAAAATACTTATGGACCGTATCTTCAACCCCAAGAAACTACTGAGTTTGAGTGAGTATCTCAGACCAAAGGGCCAGTAACTAGTTCTTTATCTACTTGCATTACACCCTTTTTCTTTTCTTATTTCTAGTCACATGTGGAGCACGAATTGTCCACATCTCTGGTACCTTCTTTGCCTGATTTTCTCATTTAATATTTCAAAATGCCCTGATCTACTCCTGTCCCTGTTCCAACATCCCCAATCACTTTACACTGATGCACATTTTCTTTAGCAATTGTCACCTTCAATCGTTCCGTAACATACAGTTTATTTATTTATTTATTTATTTATTTATTTATTTATTATAGCATCTCTCTCCCTGCTGAAATGTAAACTCCATGAGGCATGTATGTCTGCTTTCTTTAAGAATATATCCCAATCCACAGAAATGGCACCTGATAGGTGCTGAGTAAATATTTGTTAAATGAATCAATCAATGGTGCTGGAGTTGTATTAAATTTAATGAGAGCTTTTAGCTAATCTGTGCTACTCTGGCCATACACTATAGACATTAGAGTCATTCCCAGATATAGAATATCCAATGGAAAAACCCCCCAAAAAACACAAAACAAAACACTATCTTTTGCTTAGCGGTGGTCTATGCCTGTTAACATAAAAAACCATTGAAACCTGTAAAGAATTTTTGTGAGTTTATTTGAGCCAAACTGTCGACATATGCTGGGAAGCAGAACCTCAACGAATTGAGATAGTGCTCCAGAGAATGGCGGGTTACATTTGTATTTATACATTGCAATCAAAGGGGGGTTACATGAAATCCCTTGGTGATAGATTAAGGAGGAGGGATAAAGCAAAGCAGGGGAAACCCCTGGGATTGGATAAAAAGTAAAATGATGGACACACACTTAGGTGGGTGCAGGAACAATTAACATGATAATGAAGGAATTTGTGGTATCTGTCCTGGCGCCCAGCACATTTGGTTGTGCCCCAGGGGCTCCAGAAAAAGGGAAGTTACAAATTACCCAGACATTTCAAGGGTTTGTTATCATAGATGCAAAAAGACAGATGAGCTCAGTTAAGGTAAAGGTTGACCTTGTCAGTGAAGATACCGGCCTAGGATGTAACTGCCTGCCATTACTGCTTTTAAAGTTTAATTTCAGACCATCCTTTGTGGTTACTTTACGTCTCTGGGTTTGCAAGACTGCCATGCCGGCCTTCCCTGAGCCTGTCAGGTCAGCATGTGGCCCCTTTCATCAACAATCCCAAAAGATATATCTCTAAGAATCTGTATTTATCTGTGTTAAAAAAGGAGATAAGCAATTTGACACATACATGTGTCTTTCTCTCTAGAGTATGGGTTGGCCACACCTTTGCTTTGAAAGGACAGACAGTATTTTAAGCTTTTTGAACCATGTGGTCTCTGCCAGAACACAACTCAAATCTGCTGTTGTGGCATGCAATCAGCAATATACAATAAATACAAAATGAGTGTGGATGTGTTCCAATAACACTTCATTTACAAAAACAGGTGTAGGGCTGAGTAGGGCCCACAGGGCATAGTTTGCTGATTCCTACTCTAGAATAAAACATACACATGGGTATATTCCAAATCCTTCCAACATCCCTCAGGGATTATTTTGTTGTTGTTGCTGTTGTCGCAAGATGAATTTTTGTAGAGATGTATTTTTCCTCTTTGAAATGAAAAATGCTTTTGCAGAAAAGCCTTGATTAAATAATTTAATGATTCCTTGTATTAAATAAACAGGAAGATAATGACCTATTCCTTATTTTGTGGAAACTCAGCCTCCTCCTTCACTTTGTAGAAGGTAGCAGTCCTCTAAAACAAATTTGGAGTTTAAAGAATGAGCCAAATCTCCATGCTTCATATGCTATCTGCTCAACATAGTAATTTCCTTGTCAATGCTAGGTGAAGATTTTGAAGTGTGTAGGCTCTAGAAACTTACTTCCACTAATGCATATTTATTTTCTTTTGGCAGCTTATCGTGAAAATGAGGACAGTGAATCTGAGAACAGTGAGTCTTCTTCCTCAACAGGTAACTGCCTCCAAGTCTCACCTCACAGGTGAAAACTTCTAGTGTTGTCAGAATATATTCTGGTAAAGACCTAGAAAACCCGTGTTCCCAATCAATTTTTGTCTTTGGAAATAACCATCAGAGTAGAGCATCGATGCTTAATATTTTGTTCATTTCACCTCAGAATCTGAAAATGAAAGTGAAGAAAATGAAGATGAGGAAAAAGCTGAATCAGTCCACACATTGGCTCTCCCTCCAACAGGTAACTGCCATCAAAACCCAGTGGCTCATGGGAGCCCTCATACATTACTTGGCGTAAGGCAGCTATTCAGCGGCCCTATGTTATAGTGAAAAGACCACTGAATTTAGGTTCAGGAAATCAGGTATTTTTTCCCTTCTGCCCCTAACAAAGTCCCTCAAAAGTAAGATTAACACATGCATTCCTCTCTTTAATTCTAAGAATCTAGAAGTGAAAATGAAGATGATGAAACTGAGGAGCATGCTGGCTTGTCCCAGGCATCGGTTCTACCTCTGACAGGTAATATCATGGACATATAAGGACACTAATTGAGCTAGGGCATATAAAAAGGCCTTTTTCACAGTGGAAATAGAAATGGAGATATCCCCCCACACACCAAAAAAAACATCTATGCATTAAGTCCATCTGCCACCAACTAAACATGTTCTCTAGTATCTATTTCTCAGCTTTTCTGAAGTTCAAATTTTTAAACGGGATTAATAACATATTTAAAGGGATTCATGAAACATCTAAGATATAAGCAACTAGCAACTGCACATAACAGAATAAAGATGTGGTTAAGAAAAGTACATTAGAAAGACAAAACAGTATCAATCACACATACTATGTAGTCACCAAAGAACCTGATGAAATATGGGGTCACATTAAAGAATGACAGTGTCTAGAAAGGGAGTAGTGATGGTGTTGTCTTCTGAGTATCAGATCTTCAGAAGTTCTGAACAAACAAAGGAATAAAAACTTTATAATCTGTATTCATTCTTATATCTATTCTTATATTACATATATGCATCTGTTCATTGAAAACCTACAATATGCTATTCTAATTAATGTGTTTATAGCAATAAGCAATATAAAGATCCTGCTTACATGGAAATTACAATGTAGTGAAGGTAGAGATGTAATGAACATGCAGAAACAAAGTAGCATAATTTCAAGGAACATACTTGAGAAAAGAGGATTCGCCCATAGAGAGATGTTGGGGTGGGTGGGAGGTACATGAACCAGGGCGAATAGTTATGAGAACTCTCTTGAGGTGATATTTCAGTACATACCTGAGCAATAGTTTTGCCAAACTCTAAAGCAAAAACATTCCATGGAAAAGCAAAAAAAGAGCAAGGGCTCTGAGTCTGGAATGGTCTTGTCATAGAAAAGGTCAATCTGGCTGAAGAGCATGAAATTAGCTAGAATGTGGTAGGAGAAGCAGCTAAGGAGTCAGACTATTGCTGCAATGCCATTTTGGGGCATTTTAGAGAGTGGAAAGAATTGGATTTTGTTTGCAATAGAAAACATTTAAGGAGTTTTTAAGAGGAGTGATAAACAAGCATAGAGTCAGAAAAGCTACTTGAAACCTATTTGCATATTTCAGTTAAGAGATAATAGCTTTTAGTTTAGAACTGCAGTAATAGAGATTATGACAGGGAATTAAATTTGGGATCTATTTTGGAGGTAGAATCAACAGAAACTATAGATGAATTGGGTGTGGGCTAATAAAAGAAGTGAAAGAATAAAGGGTGGTTCTAGGTTGTTTGGCTAGACAACTAGGTACCACTTACTGAGATAGCGAAAAGTTGTGATTCAGAGTAAAATCAGGAGAAACAGATTTACAGGAGAGGACAAATATCAGGAGCCTTTACTACATGTTTAGTTTGAAACGTGCTATATCCAAGGCAGATGTTGAGTAAACAGGATTTTGCACAAGAATCAGGGATGGGAATACATTTTGGGATTCTTCACATGTAATGGTAGATAGAATTCCAGCGGCGGGACTGACAAAGGCCATCCTTTGACAAAGGAGAAATGCTGATAGAGAACAACAGAGGCTCTAACATAGAACAACCCAACTCTTGGACGTATGGCAGAAGAGGAAAAGTCACCAGTGGGGACAGATTTAGAAAGAATGTTGGAAAATGCAGCATCCCAGAAGCCCAGAAAAAATCTTTCAAAAAATAAGATGTTAAATGATGAGAAAGGAGAAAAGTGGTTTTTGGTAACCTTGATAACAAGTACTTTAAGTGGTGAGGATACTAGCCAGTTTATATTACATCCAGGAGAAAAAAATGAGTTGAAAAAGTGAAAATAGACAAAGCCTTAAAAGGAGTTTTGCTGAGAAGTGGAGAAATGGGACAATAATAGCTGGAGGGGAAGTGAGGTCAAGGGTAGGAGTTTTTAACAGATAACTTGATATGAAGGCATGATACTATTCCAATGGGGGTAACACAGTGGGAAGAGTGAGAGAAGTTGATGGTGGAGAAGGCACAGATAAATAAGTGCCTGAGTCAAGTCCTGTGGGTGAGAGGGAATGGAACTCAGAGCATAAGTAGAGGTACCACTCTTATTGGAGGAAGAACTTGTCTTTATTTGTAGTAGGAGGAAAAATAGAGTAGGTGGGTAGATATGTAGATGAACTGATAGATTTGTTGGTTAAAAATTAAATCATTTTTATGCAAAAACTATTAAAAGGAGCAGAGGTTTGTTGTACTAAGGAAAAACAAGAAACCAGGAGATACTTGGTAGCTGTTTTCAAGTTGACGATAACTACTGTATTCATTAACAAGCAGTTATAAACTGTGCCAGATATCATTAATGTGTGCCACATTATCTTGCTAGATACTGGAAATACAAAGATTAAAGACACTTTCCCTGTCCTACTTAAGCTTACAGTACAATAAACACAAGGTAAAATACAATAATTTTTTAGATGAGACAATTATATAAAATAATGTGGAGATAAATTAAAGTCAGGAGAATTCATGAGCTTTCACAGGGAAAGGAATTAGATTTTTTTGTGATAACAATGTGAGAAATACATAACAATACTTAGAAGGTTCTCACTTTACAATATTCAGAACTATTCAAAAATGATTTAGAATGTTTTAAGTAACTTGTTAGTAGAGATATTTCAGAGAATGGTAGTAATAAATAGGGGTATTGTATGCGGCATACAAATATCTAAATGGTAACTTGACTAGGCCAAATGAACATTAGGCTTCTTTCTAAATCTTAGGTACTGTGTTTATATGAATGTAATGAGTTGGCTTTTAAAGATTAGTCAATGCTGTAAGCACTAACAAAAACAGAAATATATAGTGGGGGTCACTAAGAGGCAGAAAGAAAAGAGGGGGAATATTTAAGTTTTTGTTTTAGTAATTTAAATAGAAAACATTTTTATTATATTAAGCTGTTGGGTGAGATGGTGGTAAGCAATTCTTAAGAATGAAAGCCCACTCAACAGAGATGCATGATTGCAAAGCAGTGAACATTATTGCTTAATGAGGGTTTGTTTTTGTTTTGCTTTTTCTCTCTTAGCTCCTCAGGAAACCCAGGCTTCCCAACCCATTCATAAGTTGAAACTTTGTCCTCCTGATCATTTCCAGAGACTGAAGACAACAAAGGCAGATGAGGTATTTTGCTTTGGAATAGGGAGAAACACAATTTGCCCACTTAAACAAGATACTGGAGACATACTGGGAATTTTAGTTCATGTAAAAATCATAGGATGTTATCTAATCATGCTCTCTAATAAGTGATCCTTACATTACCTTTCCTGTCTCTTCCATCCCATCCTGGAAAACATTCTAAACCCCTAACCAATGCCAAGTTCCTACTACATGTGTTCAGTCTATGGTCCTCTTTCCTCATAAGAACATAGAGTAGTTCCATTCCTAAGCTCTTCAGCCATCCATTCTGTAATGGGAAAAGGTCTGTTTTCTATGCACTTTGGAGGCAAAAATGAGGATGCCTGGGACAACTCATTCTGTGTTTGTTAATTGCAGATTTATCCAGTGATGGAGAAAGAGGGCAGAACACGCCTGGCCCTCATCATCCATAACAAAGATTTTGATCATCTTTGTAAACGATGGGGTTCTGAAGATGACCTTGTGGGGATGCAAGACCTGCTAGAAAGCCTTGGATACTCAGTGGTTGTAAAAGAGAATCTTACAGCCCTGGTAAGAACTCAAGAAAGTGGGACAAACTTCCTACCATCCTAAACAGTTTTGAACTTCTTCCTTAGCAGCGATACGAACAAAATACGCATATGTTATAGAAATTATATTTGTTCAAGAATAGGGTCTCCTGGATTTCTGCCTCCTCAAGTGCAGTCTCATAGCAAAGGTTCAGAGTACCTTTTAGTAGTAGTATCTCTCTAAAAATTCTGGATCTCTCTAAAGGTCTCAATCTGAGAGAAAATCTATTACTTGATAGTATTGGTGAAACAAAAGACCTAGGCCCTAAAATTGCCTGATATCTACAGAATGAGCTCATGAGATTTTTATAATTTCAATATCATGTGTCTAAATGTAAAGGCACGTATGTGGCAAAAAACAAAAACAAGTTTACACACACACACACACACACACACACACACACACACACACGAGTTATGATTCTGGCTCTGCCTAAAATATCCTGGGTAACTTTAGACAAACCATGTAAACCTAACTTTCTGTTGTTCCATGATGAGTGAATTTGTTAAGTGTTTATAATTTTTGTCAATAGAAAACTCTCTTTTTTAATGAAAACTTACAGAAACTCCAACATATGAAACAGATGAAAGCTAAGCCTTCCTATTGGAGACTAGTTATGTCACTTGCCCCTCATTCTATTTCAGTGGTTCTCAACCTTCCTAATGCCATGACCCTTTAATACAGTTCCTCATGTTGTGGTGACCCCCAACCATAAAATTATTTTCATTGCTACTTCATAACTGTAATTTTGCTACTGTTATGAATCATAATGTAAATATCTGATATGCAGGGTGTATTTTCATTGTTATAAATTGAACATAATTAAAGCATAGTGATTAATCACAAAAACAATATGTAATTATATATGTGTTTTCTGATGGTCTTAGGTGACCCCTGTGAAAGGGTCGTTCGACCCCCAAAGGGGTCGCGACCCACAGGTTGGCGACCCACAGGTTGAGAACCGCTGTTCTATTTCATCTCCCAGCTTCGTCCTAGAGTCCAAATCACCTGATCCCTTGTTGCCTGCACCATTTTGTTAACTCCATCTACTATTCAGTTGCAAACTATATATGGAGAGCTCCTTCATCGTGGTTCTGGAGTCTCTTTCAGGAAATGGTAGCAGTGCTATGTGAGTTTGCTGCCCGCAAAGAGCACCGATCCTCGGACAGTACAATCTTGGTGTTTATGTCACATGGTGTCCTGGAAGGAATCTGTGGGACAAAACACAGAGGAGAAGAACCAGATATACTTCACGATGATACAATCTTCCAAATTTTCAACAACCGTAACTGCCAGAGTCTAAGAGACAAACCCAAGATCATCATCATGCAGGCTTGCAGAGGAAGTGAGTCTGAGTTGGGGGAAATCAGGGAGTGGCTTTACACATTTTTTCCTATTCGTATGATGTCTAGCCTTCTTTTTCTCAGAGATGGGTGAGAAAAAAACATTTCATTACTACTCTCAGGCCCAGTCCAGAATTGTATTAAGTTTGTATTATTCTTTTTTTTATATATTTTATTGATTTTTTACAGAGAGGAAGGGAGAGGGATAGAGAGTTAGAAACATCGATGAGAGAGAAACATCAATCAGCTGCCTCCTGCATACCCCCTACTGGGGATGTGCCCGCAACCAAGGTACATGCCCTTGACCGGAATCGAACCTGGGACCCTTCAGTCCACAGGCTGACGTTCTATCCACTGCGCCAAACTGGTTAGGGCAAGTTTGTATTATTCTTAAAGAAATTATAAGTAGCCTATTCAGGAATGTCCCATCATTTGTGACTATATTGTCAACAAGTTTACTCTAAAGTTAAGTGGGCTTGGTATGGTTCACAGTCAGTGAGGTAGTCTTTCTAACAGTAAGAAGATACTTTCATTTTTAATAAATGCTGTACCAAAATGTATTGAAGTAAAAGTATAATGGTAAAAAAATGTATGTTGTGTGTGTGTCTATGTATGTGTTTGAATATAACATCTTTCATATGACACGGATGTCTCTCTCAGGAGGTGATGGGATTGTTTGGGTGCCAGACATGGGAGAAGCCTCTGCATTGAAGTGTTGTTTCTGGAGTGATGCTGTTACAAAGACCCACGTGGAGAAGGACTTCATTGCGTTCAAATCATCAACTCCACGTAAGTGACTTCATAGAGAACACTTTCTCAACCTATTAGTTCCTAGATTACAGGCTAGGCCATGATAATATTTTATCACTATTTTAAGAACATCTCCTCTATAATGAGATATTGTTGGTGGAAGATCTATTTAAAATATTAAAATTTACATAACTAGAAAGTTACAAGTCCTGATTTTGGAGGAAATTTTCAAACTACACAGAAGGTCAAGGAAGATCCAGACTTAAAATAGTCTAACTATAAATAAAGAGGTTATTTTTTTGTTTTTGTGTTTTATATATATACTAGAGGCCCGGTGCACAAAAATTTGTGCACTCGGGGGGCGGGGGGAGGGGGGTCCCCCAGCCAGGCCTGTGCCCTCTCGCAGTCTGGGACCCCTTGGGAGATAACGACCTGCTGGCTTAGGCCTGCTCCCGGGTGGCAGAGGGCAGGCCCAATCCCTAAGTGCAGCCCCTGGTCAGGCTCAGAGCAGGGCCGATTGGGGGGTTGGGGCACCGCCCCCTGTCACACTCAAGGCAGGGTCGATGGGGAGGTTGCGGTGCCACCCCCTGTCACGCACAGAGCAGGGCCAATCAGGGGGTTGGGGCGCTGCCCCCTGTCACTCACAGAGCAGGGCCCATCAGGGGGGTTGGGGCGCCACCACTGTCACACTCGGGGCAGGGCTGATGGAGAGGTTATGGCTCTACCCTGTCACACACAGAGCAGGGCCCGTGGG
>NW_005353538.1:9871019-9880064 GCF_000412655.1 Myotis brandtii | reverse complement strand
TGCTCGCTTCAGTGCCTGGCTGCCGGCCGCCATCTTGGCTGACAGTTAATTTGCATATACCCACTGATTAGCCAATGAAAAGGGTAGCGGTCGTACGCCAATTACCATGTTTCTCTTTTATTAGTGTAGATATATATATATACATACATACATACCCATGGCACAGAAATGTATCATCTTCTCATGGTTTGGTCTACCTGATCATGTACTAGCAATTAAATGAGCGAACCAAGAAAATTATAATAATTGTACTACATATCCTAGAATCTCTTGGCCTGTTATTTAAAGAGTTACATAGCTGTATTTTTCAGAGGAGAGAGTTAGAATTTTGGGAGATGCTCACTTAAGGTTGATATTTAATATTCTAAAAATAGATAAACTTATCTAGAAACAGAGAACAGAATGAGATGGAATCCTACATCAAAGACTTGAAGAACTCTAGAGCTAGAAATATTAGAGCTAGAAATATTAGAGCTAGAAATATCAGAGCTAGAAATATTAGTCATCAAATTAGACTCAGGCCCAGCCAGCATGGCTTAGTGGTTGAGCATCAACCTGGGAACTGGGAGGTGGCCGTTCCCAGGTTGATTCCTAGTCAGGGCACATGCCTGGGTTGTGGGCTCCATCCCTAGAGTGGGGCATGTAAGGGGCAGCCAATCGATGATTCTCTCTCATTACTAATGTTTCTCTCTCTCTCTCTCTCTCTCTCTCTCTCTCTCTCTCTCTCTCTCTCTCTCTCTCTTCCTCCCTCTTCCTTCCTCTCTGAAATCAATAAAAATATATTTAAAAAATTCGACTCAGAAGGTAGGGTCAGAGAATAAAAAATAAAACTAAGAGTATGTGTTGTCAGAGTTACTAAGAAAGAATCTGCTGGAGTTACCAATAGTTTCTGATGTGAATAAGAGCTCAGATAAAGATGAGGCCCAATGAGTTACCATTAGATTTAATGACTTGGAGGATATGGGTGACCTTGCAGAAAGTCATTTGGTAAATATAGTGTGGGAGGGAGAAGCTAGACAGGAGTGAGGAGGCTGGGAGAAAATGAAGATGGTGAGTAGAGATATATTTGAGAAACAACTATAAAAAGAAAGGAGAAATAGAAACATAGCTGCAGATAAACTGACAATTAGAATATTTGCTTTTTTATGATAGAAGATAATTGATCACATTGCAGTGGTAAAGAGGAGTAGTAATTCAATAGATATTCACACAACAAAACTTTAAGTGTAAAAAAATTATACTAGGAAATAGTATGGATGAAGAGAAGACCCAGAGTCAAAGAACATCAAGGGCTGTATTCTTTTTTATACTGTGTAGTAGGTGCTGAAAGGATATATGTCCTTTTCCACTCTGTTCAATCCTAAGGTCCATAACTTTGGCCCTGCTACTAATAAAGTCAAGGGGATTTATGATTGAGGGTCCATGGTGGTTTTCTTTGAACTGTTATAAAAACCTGTGGTGCTAGCTTTATCCAGATTTGGCCTCCCTCTTTCTTCCAAAGCATTAAAATCAAACTTTGTCTAAAAGCTACCGCTTTAGGAGGCTTTCATACTTAAACAATGTCTGCATCCCTCAATATTTTTATACTTTTTATTTGCAGATAATAGCTCTTGGAGAGGGGTCAAAACTGGCTCTTTCTTCATTTCCCAAATTATCTACCACTTCAAGGAATATGCTTGGTGTCATCATTTGGAGGAGATTTTTCGAAAGGTAGGATCTTTTCCTTTTATTCCGTGCCCCAGAACATTTTGTAGAACCATTTACAAAATGTTTTCAGGAATCCTGAAGCCTTAAGTCCCTTTGATGCTCTTTCCTGTATTCCAAGTTTACTTTAGTTTTTTGAAGTAATACATGGAACCAGTGTGAGTTTCTCCAATTCTAGTAGCCTTGCTCATTCAGGGAATGTTTTTGAAGGTACTAATTTCATTGTGTATGCACTATATCCAAGGATGCTAAAATTTCTGTTTATATCATGTAAAAATAGCCTTTCTTCTGTTTATATCATGTAAAAATTAGCCTGACCCCGAAGTGAAAAGTTCAAATTTCCTCTTTCAAAAATCTCTAAAGGCTTTCTTGGCTACTTTAGGTTCAACATTCATTTGAGACACCAAAGGAACTGGCCCAGATGCCAACGATTGAAAGAGTATCCATGACACGGTATTTCTACCTCTTCCCTGGGAACTAAGGTAAATGGAACCAAGACGTGGACTTGGGTGCTTCCTGCTCAGAGTCTTTACATAAAGTCTAGATAGAATGGAGAGCAATGATAGAGTGCTGCTGCCCAGTCATCACTAAGGCTCACCTTATCTGCCCTTTTTTAATGGCCCTTGGAGGAACCCTGGTTTTATTTGCATAATAAATGCAAATAAAATGATTGCATAAGAAATGATTAAGTCCAGATAGACAATTCTTCAGTCCTTACTTCTCTCAAAACTCTACTCAGTAAGTAGGAAATATTTAGTTCTGATGCATGCACTAAACAAAACAATGGGACATGTTACATACAGCTGGTGTTTTGGCTTCCTTCCCAAAAAGCCTGTTTTGCTGAGTCATATCCCTACTCTTTTTGACATGAGGCTTGCTAGTGCCACAGTGTCAATTAACTGCTGATGAATCTACACTGAGGCAGTGAGGCCCTGGTAAAGATTGTCTTGTTTGGGCATGATAGATACATAGCCCATTTTTGAAGATATATCTCATAGTAGAAATTAGTTCTATTTATATCTTACTTCTAGTTACTAATAACAACATTCTCTTTCTACTTTTTCCAGGACAAATGGAGACATTATGGTCTCTATGATTCTACTACTTTAAAAGGTCAATTTTTCATGAAGAATATTTTTGTACCAAACATTCAATTGCCTACCCTTTACAAATGCCAGGCTAAAATCACGATCTTACTGTTATTGAATTAATGCTCAATAAAGTTCCTTTAAAAGTATGCTTGTTTTCTCATTTTATCATAAAGGTAATTCATGCTCACTGTAAAACAAATTTTAAGTATAGAGAAACATAAAAATATTTTTAATGAAGAAATAATACTTCTTGCCATGGCCTGTGTGGCTCAGTTGGTTTGGCATCATCCAGGCACTGAGGGATTGCCAGTTGGATTCCTGGTCATGGCACCTGCCCCTGTTGCATCTCCATCCCCTATTGGGGCAGCCAATCAATGCATCACTCTAATATTGATGTTTCTCTCTCTCCCCCTTCCTCCTCTCTCTAAAATAATAAGAAAATATCTTTAAAAAAACGAATAATACTTCTTAACTTTCTCTTAACTCTATTTGTAATAACCTGCTAATTTTATAAAGTTCCTTGATTTTGTATCAATTCTGTTTCTGTTTTCTTTTATTATTTTGTGATAACCCTCACTAATAGCAATAAAAATACCCTAAATACTATTTCTGATTTTGTAATATTCCATCAGGCATTTCATTATATATTATTTAAACTTTTACTTACTTTTAATGTCTTTTTTAATATGGATTTCATGCACACTGTGTGATGATAAATATTTTTAAGATTTTACTTAGTCTAAGTATAGGTTTATTTTCTTATAATAGTGGGTTTATTTCCTTATAATATATTCCAAAAAGTGGAATTTCTAGACGCAAGTGTAAATATTTTTACACTTTTTATTGGCAAAATTTTGTGCCCACTTCTCTGAATATAAGAAATTTAAGATAAGTACTGACAAATAAATTAAATGTCTCTTTTTAATAAAGTTACTAATATATAAGATGAAAATAGTCAATTTCATTAGTATATTTTTATTATTATCATTGATTGGACTTTTAACACCTTTACTAGCTAGCTTTTAATGTGAATTATTAATTCATATTGTCTTTCTATTTTGTTACATACAAGTTTTGTGTATTTTTCTCAATAACTGTGGAAATACTTTCTGTATAATAACATTTTAGTTCATAGTCATATGTTAGCAAGCATTTCTTAGTTGTTTGATAACAAATGTTGTGTATGATATTATATAAAACACACAATTTTAGTAATTCACTTACATTCATTTCAATTTGCTTCTATTTTTCAAACTTAAATAGTGTACTACTCCATCTATATTTTCCTATCATTGTATTTAGATTTTTAAAAATATTTTTCTAAAATATATGTAAGTTCTTTGCTGTGAACTATGGGTTTTCATACTGAGGATATTATTGATTGCAGTATTACAAGCCACATTATATCTTCCAATGGATATGAAAGATATACTACATGAATCATTTATTAATATTTTATATATTGTAATATTGTCTTTAACATTAGTTTAAGACAGGGTGAGGACCATCAGGCCCACCTGCCCAGTAAGGCCTGTGACATCATTTGGTCTGGCCCTGCCAAGGCAAATGCAGACAGGACTTAAAATTCAATTAATCTAGGAGTGTGTGTTTTTTTTCATAGCAAGATAAATTTACATTAAGTGAATTATCTTAATCAAATAATGTTATAAATATCCAAATGACCCTTAAAAGAAAAAAGGTTCCTCACCTCTAGTTTAGGATGTGCTCTTGGCTATTTGTTTATGAAGGATGTAAAATGAAGATACTAGACTTTGGTATATATGTTAGAGAATCTTTGACTGTAATGGATTAAAGTCCACTCAAACTAGCATCAAAAACACCCCAGACAAGACAACAACCTTAATGTGAGCATGCAATAGGTAATCTGATTTTCCCTTAAAAAGAAAACAAAAATAGAAAGAAAATCATTGTCTCTGAATAGCATCTCCAATGTGGAATGAGTTCTTTTATAGCCTGCATTTATATATAAAATAGGAATTGTGGCATTCTTAAAATAAATTAGTTAACTTCTCTGATACCAGTTTTAGGTTCAAAGTAGGTACACTAACACTTGACTCTATAGAGCAGGTGTGACGGGCTGTGTATGATGGCTCTCTTTTGCACTCTCTGTCACATAATGGGCAACTGTTTATGGCAGAAGTCATTACTGTTACATGCACTGATTTAATGTTCGGGGCTGTGCCACATCATACTGTTAATCACCGTGGTTTTATAATCTTCATTAGTCTTCCCTTATTCACACTTGCCTTAATTATTTTTGTACATGCTCCCAGGTGAATTTTAGAATGATGTTATACGTTTTCTGACAATTAAAATGAGGTTTGAATGGGATGTAAATAGGTTCATTTGGTTACCTAGGATCATGTTTTATACAATCATTAAGCCACATTTTTTTAAATCATTAAGCAAAGGTTTATATTTTCTTCATATATATTCATTAACTTTTTAGATAAGAATATATATAAACTTAACTCAGCATCCATTTTGAACGTTTACTGACCTAGAAAACTTTTCCCTTAGTTTTTCTTTAAAAATTCTACATATAAAATTTCATCACCTGCAAATCATAGATTTGTCTCCTCCTTGCCAATATCCACAGCTTTTATTTTACATTTATGAAGTTCTATATTTATAATATAGCTTTAGATAATATAAAACAATTAAAACAGTGATACTGGGCATCCTTAATTATTATTTTAATGGAAAGGCTTACAGTATTTCATAACTAACTATGTTTCCTGTTGATCTAAGGTAGATTTTTTATAATAAAATGTACATTTATATTGTTATTTTCATATGGTTCATCTCCCTCTCAGGAATGAATACTATTTTGAGCCCTTACATTGAATATAGTAAATAAAAAGAAAGTTATTATCTTTCTATTTGAACTACTGATATTACAGTCACAGGTATCCTGATATTAAGCAGTGATTATGTTCTTACGATAAAATTTTCTTTGTAACTTAGAATTATTCATTGAATCTCCATTTTAAATATTGATAATATTGATTTAGAATGCCCATAATTATAGACTGGATTGTCATTTATTTTAATTTCTATTGATTTGATTTATAATTATTTATTTCTAACTTGGCTATAGGCTAATTATAATAATATTTTCAATGAACTATAAATCATATTTTTATGAACGCTAGCATATCTACAAATGTTTTATCCAATAGCTCACTTTTAAGTTCACCTAAAAACACATATAAAGACCAATCTGAATGTATTCCTCAATAGTAGCTTTTAAAAATGATCAGTGTAAACTTTTTAAAACATTACCAATATACCATGTCGACATGTCAGTATTCATTATTTTAACTTTCAATCTGTAGATGAAAGCCAATTTGTATAAGCACTAAAAAGGCTTTATTTTGTTTTAATCTTGAGAGCATCAAGACTATGTAAAAGTACCCCATTACATTTGAAAGCTATAAGGAAAAAATGAAAATCTGTGTTCCATGGAATGATTTATGTTCCCTCTCTTTCATCTTGCTGTTTTTCTCCCTCTCTCTCCATATATATTTAGAAACATACTGTACAAGCTACTGTATGACTTTCATTTTAAAAAAATAATTGCCTAGGATTAAAATGAGTAGCAGAGATGTAAATCATTGTAATATAAACAGCATAAGCCTAAAAATCTGGGGAAAGCCAATCTAGGGCTGATTTGGTGGTGGTGAGGTGGGAGGTCTCCACCATGTCCTTACCCCAGCTGCCCTCAATGAGTGCCTTGTATTTCACTCTTTTTTAAAAAAAAAAATTATCTTTATTGCTGGAAGTATTATTGATGTCCCCTGTCCCCTTTTTTCCTCATCGACCCCTCCACCCTGCCCCCCACTCCCCTTCCAGGCCTACTTCACCATTGTCTGTGTCCATGGGCTATGCATATAAGTTATTTGGTTAATCTTTTCCTTCGTCTCCCCTCCCCCCTGCCCCTGCCTCTTTCCCTCTGAGATGTGTTAGTCTGGAGATGTGTTAGTCTGTTCCATGCTTCCATGTCTCTGGATCTATTTTGTTCATCTGTTTATTTTATTCATTAAATTCCACATATAAGTGAGATCATGTGATACTTGTCTTTTTCTGACTGGCTTATTTTGCTTAGCATAATACTCTCCAGGTCCCTCCATGCTGTCTCAAAGGATAAGAGATCCTTCTTTTTTACTGCTGCATAGTATTCCATGATATAAATGTACCACAGTTTACTTACTCAATCACCTACTTGTGGGCACTTGGGCTGTTTCCAGATCTTAGCTATTGTAAATAGATCTGCTATGAACATAAGGGTGCATATATTCTTTCTGATTGGTGTTTCAGGATTCTTAGGACACATGAAAAAATGCTCAAAGTCATTGATCATCAGAGAGATGCAAATTAAAACAACAATGAGGTATCACCTCACCCCTGTCAGAATGGCTATCAAAAACAAATCAACAAACAAGTGAGGTTGAGGATGTGGAGAAAGGAGCACCCTAGTTCACTGCTGGTGGGAATGCAGACTGGTGCAGCCACTATGGAAAATAGTATGGAGTTTCCCAAAAAATTAAAAATGGAACTGCCAATTGACCCAATAATCCCACTTCTAGGAGTGGCAACATGAGCAAACATGAGAAAAATATTCATTTATAAGCCCTCTTGTCCATGAAAATATTCTATAAACAATTTCTCATTGAAGATTCAACTGAGTTTTCTGTTCCTTAAATTTTTTTTATTTGATAATTTTCTCCCAACTCTTGGGAGGAACATGAGAAAGCATATTTACACATGTTCTTGAGAGGTAGCATTTATCAGACAGGCTCCACACGGGTCAACAGAAGATGGGAGGAAAGGAAATTGAATATGGCTATGAAAAGTTAACAGTTCAATATTATAATGGTGGTGATTATAGAAATCTACACATATATTAATCCTACCAGACCTGAGGCCCTGAACCTAACTGTCCCCTATACCTGGGCTCCTGAGCATTAAAGAGAAAAAACCAACATGATATAGAAAAATGTTAGTTACATGCAAACAAGTGGTTAGAATAAGATGGAACTTGGAGACATTGTAGAAAATAGGTCTACCTTTCATCTACCTTTCATCTAGTGGCAATATTCCACCTTTCTGTGGAAATTACCGAAAAATCGGTACAGCGGTCTGGTAGGGTTAAAGTTAGAACTTTAGACATAAAATTAGTGCATGGTAGAGTAGTGAAATCTGAATAAAATGTAGGGTTTTTATCAATGTCAATTTCCTTATTTCAATATTGTACTGCAATTACCCAAGATGTTACACTGTGTGAAATTGGGTGAAGGGTATACAGAATATGTTTGTACATTTCCTCTTTTATTTTATACTAGAGGCCCAGTGCACAAAAATTTGTGCACGGGGGGGGGGTGTCCCTCAGCCTGGCCTGTGCCCTCTCGCAGTCTGGCACCCCTCGGGGGATGACCATCTGCTGGCTTAGGCCTGTTCCCCGGGAGATTGGGCCTAAGCTGGCAATCAGACATCCCTCTGGCAGCCCGGCAGCCCTCAGGGGATGTCCACTTGCCAGTGGGGAGCAGGCCTAAACTGCAGTCGGACATCCTTAGCTCTGCTGAGGAGGCAGGAGAGGCTCCCACCACCACTGCTGTACTGGCAGCCATCAGCCTGGCTTGTGGCTGAGCAGAGCTCCCCCTGTGGGAGCACACTGACCACCAGGGGGCAGCTCCTGCATTGAGTGTCTGCTCCCCGGTGGTCAGTGTGTGTCATAGTGACCAGTCATTCCCAGTCTTTCTGCTGTTAGGGTCAGTTTGCATATTACCCTGTTATTATATAGGACTAGAGGCCCGGTGCACAAAAATTTGTGCACTTGGGGGGCGGGGAGAGGGGGTTCCCTCAGCCCGGCCTGTGCCCTCTCACAGTCTCGGACCCCTCGGGAGATAACAACCTGCTGGCTTAGGCCTGCTCCCGGGTGGCAGAGGGTAGGCCCAATCCCTAGGTGCAGCCCCTGGTCAGGCTCAGAGCAGGGCCGATTGGGGAGTTGGGGCGCCACGCCGTCATGCACAGAGCAGGGCGGATCGGGAGGTTGCGATACCACCCTCAGTCACGCTCAGGGTAGGGCCGATTGGGGGGTTGGGGCACCGCCACCTGTCACACTCAAGGCAGGGTCGATGGGGAGGTTGCGGCGCCACCCCATCACGCACAGAGCAGGGCCGATCAGGGGGTTGAGGAGCTCCCCGCTGTCACTCACAGAGCAGGGCCG
>NW_005353538.1:9861651-9869482 GCF_000412655.1 Myotis brandtii | reverse complement strand
CAGGTATCTGGGGTTTATTTACCTTCTATCATTGAAACTTTGTTGCCTGAGTGTAGCTTAGAGCCGGCCAGGGCGGGTGGGAGGGAAAGCCTCCTGAGCTCCAGCTCCGTGGCCACAGCCATCTGAAAGCAGGTATCTGGGGTTTATTTCAATTATTCTATAATTGAAACTTTGTTGCTTTGAGTGTAGCTTAGAGCCAGCTGCGGCAGGCAGGGAACCTTGGCTTCCTCCATCACTGGAGCAAGCAAGCATCCTGCTGGCTCCAGCTCCGTGGCTGCCGGCCGCCATCTTGGTTGGCAGTTAATTTGCATATCTCGCTTATTAGCCAATGGGAGGCGTATCGAAGGTATGGTCAATTACCATGTTTGCCTATTATTAGGTAAGATACTTTTATTCAGTGAGTACTTGTTGAAAACTTGATGTGGAAGTTCAGTGTCCAATAGCTTGTATGAGACTTATGCGTGGTAGATATAGACAAATGAAATAACCACAGTAAACAACACAACTGCATACTGAAGGATAAGTTACAGGTAAGGGACTTTGCATGTTGGCACAGATTAAGGGAAGATTTAGGGCAGTGATGGAGAACCTAAGACACATGTGTCAGAGGTGACACGCAAACTCATTTTTTTGGTTGATTTTTCTTTGTTAAATGGCATTTAAATATATAAAGTAAATATCAAAAATATAAATCTTTGTTTTACTATGGTTGCAAATATCAAAAAATTTCTATATGTGACACGGCACCAGAGTTTAGTTAGAGTTTTTCAAAATGCTGACACGCCGAGCTCAAAAGCTTCGCCATCACTGATTTAAGGTATCCAGTGTCCCTATGGACCGGAAATACTGCAAAGAAGTGAATAGTTTGAACAGCCTGTGCTTTCACCTATGGTCCAGAGCAACTCACCTGTGTGAACGTACCTGTGTTTGTGAGCATGTGTATGTGATTAAGTTCATGTAACATAAAATTCCCCCTTTAACCATTTTAAAGCATACAATTCATTGGCTTTTAGAATAATCATGGTGTTGTGAAACGATCACTACTACCTAATTTTAGAATATTTTCATTTCCCTAAAAGGCAATTCCATGCCCATTAAACAGTCACTTTCCATTTTCCCCTTCCCCAACTTGACAACTAATCTCCATTCTGTCTCTGTGAAGTTGCCTATTCTAGACATTTCTTATAATAGAATTATACCATATACCCTTTCATGCCTGGCTTCTTCCATTTAGCATCCATGTTACACCAGGTATCAGTACGTCATTCCTTTTTATGACCAAATGCTTTGTTATTGTATGTATTTTGTTTATCTATTAATCAGATGATAGACATTTGGGTTATTTTCACTTTTTGGCTATTATTAATAATGTTGTTATAAATATTTATGTACAAGTGCTTGTTTTGCTTAACATAGATTTTCAGATCTTTGGGGAATTATCCAGGAGTGAAAATTCTACGTTAAACTTTTTTATTACTCTGTTTCTTGCTCCATTTGTTATTCCTTGCCCCCAATGCAGCAATATTGCATTTGCCTTTAAGTAATTTTGAGGGTTTTCTCCTCAACCCTATCAGAGAACTGAGTTTCACAAAATAGGGTCAAGTCCTTTGGGCCAGGCCTTCAGGGAGCCCCCAGACAGGTGAGGTGAACAACTGCAATTCTTTGAGAGTAATGTCCACTCTACTCCCTTGGGTATTAGATGCTTGCACCAGGAAGGCATGCTGGTGTATCAAACTGGGGATCAGAAGGCGAGATCAGGGCAAGTTAAAATGCTGCAAAACGCTCTTACTCAGATTCAGCTGTATTTTTTTTATTTCTTAATTGAGCATTCTCTTGGTTGGTGTAAGCTTTTGAGTAGCATCCAGAGTTCTAACAAAAGTTGATTCTAACAGTAATGCCAGTTTATTCATTGCTTTTGTTGGTGAGACAGTCTTTTGGAGTTCCCTACTGTGCCATTTTCACTGATAACCACTCTGTGTACATATTAACATAACTTCCTATAAAACTAAGATTATTTAAAAATAAAAAGTAAAAAATAAAGGCTCCAACTTACATATATATTGAATTATTGAATGAAAAAATAATAAGAAATAAAGTACTATTTAAAATATATTTAGTTTTGCACCCTTCCAACAGCCAAAATATTTAGCTATGCATATTTCTCCTTTAAATTTTTTTTCACAGAGAATATGATAGCACAGATACATTAATTATGTTACAATTATTGTAAATTTATTCTATTTTCCCCAATATTATGAGATATTAAGTGTCTGTTACTATCTTCAGAGTAGGTGAGCATGGCTTCAATTTAGAATGCAAAAATGTGTGTGTGTGTGTGTGTGTGTGTGTGTGTTTCATTTCTGGAGATGGGAACAAAAAGTGGGAATACATTATTTAATGTAAAAATATATGACAGACCTGGTTGATGTTGCTGAGTGGTTCTAGCATATGCCTACTCCCAGAAGGGTCATGGGTTTGATTCCCTGTCAAGGGCACGTACCTGGGTTGCAGGTTTGATCCCTGGCCACAGTTAGGCCATGTGGTGGTGGAGGCAACCAATCAATGTCTCTCTCTCTCTCTCTCTCTCTCTCTCTCTCTCTCTCTCTCTCTCTCCTCTTATTCTCTCCCTTCCACTCCTCTAAAAATCCATAGAAAAATATCCTCAGGTGAGGATTAACAACATCAACAACAAAAATAGACATGATGACTTGAACATAGCAATTACCTCAGCTGCCTATCAGTATGTTTTTATTTTATTTCCTTTTGAGACTGTGTTGTTTTCTGTACTTATGAGGAATATTTAAATTGTAGTTTATTTAAAGAGGCATTTATTTCAAGTGTAGAGTAAGTGCTGAGTCTGAAATTATTGCTAACTGGAGAATTTCCAACTTGCTTGCTATGTTGAGAGCCTCATGATTTCATTATTCCTTTCTCCTTTGTACTTTAAATTTGTAGAATGAAAAATATACTAAACTTAAATTATACTTTCAAATACATGACACTATAACTAAACTACATTTTATGATTTACAGATGGTACAAACTCGGCTGCTCTTGCATATCAATGACTCCTTTATGCCAGTAGTCAGACTCATGGAAAGATTATTTGTTGTACTGAATTTCACTTTACTAAATAATGTTTTAAAAATAGTTTTCCCTTTAAGTTTAAATTTTCAACAGACATTTAAAAATAAAATCACATTACATTTTTATTCATTTTGAATTTTAATAAAAATGTGTATATACAAGGTATACAACAACATGATGTTTTAAATACATACAGTGAAATAATCACTACATTGAAGCTAATTAACATATCCACCTCATCACATAGTTACCATTATTTGAGTGTGTGATGAGAGTACCTGAAATGTACTCTCTTAGCAAATTTCCAGTATACAATATAGTATCATTAACAATAATCATCAGCTGTATACTATACTTCTAGTCTTATTCATCCTGCATAACTGCAGCTACAAATACTCTTTAATCAACATCACCACATTCCTTTCTTCCCCACCTTAGTAATCAACATTTTATTCTCTGCTTCTATGTATTCAACATTTTATTTTTTATTTATTTTTAAAATATATTTTTATTGATTTCAGAAAGGAAGAGAGAGATAGAAACATCAATGATGAGAGAGAATCATTGATTGGTAGCCTCCTGCAAACCCCAAACTAGGGATCAAGCATGTGCTTTGACTGGGAATCAAAACCCATGACCTCCTGGTTCATAGGTCAATGCTCAATGACTAAGCCACACCAGACAGGATATTCAACATTTTTGGATTCCACATAAACATGACATCAAATAAAATTTTTCTCACTGTGCCTGGCTTATTTCACTTAATATCATCTTATCCAGTTCCATCCATGTTGTCACAATTATAAGGATCTCCTTTTTAATGGCTTAATTTATATATGTGTACATGTATATATAATGTCATTTTTTTCATTCATCTATTGACAGACACTCAGATTGTTTCCATATACTGACTATTGTGAATAAGGCTGCAAAAAATATAGGGGCACATCTGTTCTACATAGTACTGAAGGTGCTAGCCATAGTGATCAGATATGAAGAAGAAATAAAAGATATCCAAATTGGAAAAGAAGACATAAAACTGCCATTAAATGTTACAGGATACAAAAACACCCAGAAATCTATGGATTTTTTATACACAAACAATGAACTCACAGAAACTAAAAAAAAAAATCATTTAGCATTGCAACAAAAAAAAATTAAGATATCTAGGAATAATCTTAACTGAGGAGGTAAAAGGCCTGTACTCAGGAAAATTATAGGACATTGATAAAAGAGATAGAGGAAGACATAAACAAATGGAAGAATATACCGTGTTCATGGATTGGTAGAATCAACATAATTTAAATGTCCATACTACCCAAAGCAATCCATAGATTCAATGGAATCCCCATTAAAATCCCAAGGGCATATTTCACAGACCTAGAACAAACTCTCCAAAAATTCATACAGAATAAACAAAGACCCTGAATAGCCACAGCAATCCTAAGAACAAAGTTGGAGGGATCACAACACCAGATACCAACCTATATTACAAAGCCACTGTTCTCAAAAGTGCCTGGTACTGACAGAAGAATAGACATGTAGACCAATGGAACAGAACAGAGAACCCAGAAATCAACCCAAGCTATTATACTCAAATAATATTTGACAAAGAGGCAAAAGCATACAATGGAGTCAAGACAGTCTCTTCAATAATAGTGTTGGGAAAATTGGACAAATACATGCAAAAAAATAATGAAACTACACCACCTATTTACACCAAACACAAAAATAAACTCAAAATGGATAAAGAACTTAAATGTAAGATGGGAAACTGTAAAAATCTTAGAAGAATCCATAGGCAGCAATATATCAGACATATGTCATAGCAATATCTTTACTGATACAGCTCTTAGCACAATGGAAACTAATGAGAAAATAAACAAATGGGACTACATCAAAATAAAAAAGCTTCTGCACAGCGAAAGAAACCATCAACAAAACAACAAGAAAGCCCACTGCATGGGAGAACATATTTACCAATATTATCCTCCAATAAGGGTTTAATCTCCAAAATTTACAGGAAACTCATACAACTTAACAAAAGGAAGATAAACAATCCAACAAAAAAATGGGCAAAGGACCTAATTAGACACTTTTCAAAAGAGGACATACAGAAGGTCAAGAGACATATAAACACATACTCAAAGTCACTAATCATCTGAGAGATGCAAATCAAAATGACAATGGGGTACCATCTCACACCTGTCATAATGGCTATCATCAGCAAATCAACAAATGACAAGTGCTGGTGAGGATGTGGAGTAAAAGGAACCCTCTTGTACTGCTGGTGGGAATGCAGCCACTGTGGAAAACAGTATGGAGTTTCCTCAAAAAATTAAAAATGGACTCTCATTTGACCCAGTGATCCCACTTCTAGGAATACATTGCAAGATACCAGAAACACCAATCAGAAAGGACATATGCACCCCTATGTTCATAGCAGCACAATTTACCATAGCTAAGATTTGGAAACAGCCTAAGTGCCCATCGGCAGATGAGTGGATTAAAAAACAGTGGTGCATCTACACAATGGAATACCACTCTGCTGTAAAAAAGAAGGAACTCTTACCATTTGCAACATCATGGATGGACCTGGAGAGCATTATGCTAAGCGAAGTAAGCCAGTTTGAGAAAGATAAATATCACATAATCTCACTCATTTGTGTAATATAATGAACGACATAAACTGATGAACAAAAATTGAACCAGAGTCATAGAAGCATGGAACAGACCGTCCAACTTAAAAGGTAAGACAGGGGAGGGGGTGTAACAGATCAACCAAAGGACTTGTATGCATGCATATGAGCATAACCCAATGGATACAGACAGTAGGGGGGTGAGGGCATGTGCTGGGGGGTAGGATTAGCTGGGGAGAGATCAATAGGGGAAAAAGGAGGCTTTTGTAATACTTTAAACAATAAAGAATTGTTTTAAAAATGTGGGAGCACAGTATCTCTTCTAGATACTGATTTAATTTCCTTTGGGTATATACCCATAAACAGCATTGCTTGACCACATCACAGTTTTATTTTAATTTTTTTAGGAACCTGTGTACTGTTTTATATAATAGCTGTACCAATTTGCATTCTCACCAACAGTGTACAACAAAATCCATTGTTTATTTTCTCCTTAGTTTCCATTGACCCCTTTTCTCCAGACTCTCAGCAGGCTTTTTTATTTTATTTTTATTTGAAATTTTAGTTTTTTTGAGGTAAAATAGACAAATAAAATCATGAGATATTTAAAATGTACATCATAGTGATTTGATATATGTATATATTGTAAAAAGACTTTCACCATCTAATTTACACTCCATCACCTCATGATTTACATTAGCTTCTCAGACCTTATTCCTTTTATACCTGAAAGGTTGTGCCTTTTACCATTCTCTCTCTATTTCCCCATATCCCAGCCTCTACAACCCATTTCTTTACATTTTGTTTCTAAAAGTTTAACATTTTACTGCAATTTTATTTATGTCATACCATGCAGTATTTGTCTTTCTGTTTCACTTATTTCACTTAGCATTATGACCTCAAGGCTCACAGATGTCACAAATTGCAGAATTTCCTTCTTTTTATGACTGAAAAATGTTTCATTGTATTTATATGCCACATTATCTTTATGCATTCATCTATCAATGGACACAAGTTGTTTTCCTTTCTTGGCTATTGTAAATAATGCTGCAAGAAACATGGGGGTAGAAATATATTTTTGACATAGTGATTTCATTTCCTGCTGTTAAATTCCCAGAAATAGTATTGCTGGTAGTTCATATGGTAGTTCTATTTTTAAATTTTTCATAGTGGCTCTACCAGTTTGCATTGCTACCAACAGTGCACAAGGGTTCCCTTTCCTCCACATGCTCATCAGTACTTATCTCTTGCCATTTTGATAATAGCCATTCTAACAAATGTGAGGTGATATCTCATTGTGGTTTTGATTTCCATTTCCCTAATGATTAGTGATATTGAGCACTTTTTCATGTACCTGTTGGCCATTTGGATGTCTTCTTTAGAAAAAAAAAAATGTCTATTTAGTTCCTGTGCACATTTTCTAATCATTTCATTTCTCCTTCTCCTTCTCTCTTCTTCTTCTTCTTCTTCTTCTTCTTCTTTTTTGGCTATTGGTTGAATGAATACTTTATATGTTGTGGCTATTAACTTCCTTAATTCATATGGAACCACAAAAGACCTACAACAGCCAAATAAATCTTGGGTAGTAAGCACAAAACTGAGGCATCGCACGTCCTGAGAAGAATGTATATCCTGCTGTTGTTAGATGGAATATGTGATAAATGTCTATTAAGTTCATTTGGTTGAATGTATAGTTTAAGTCTAATGTTCTTTTATTGACTTTCTGTCTGTATAATCTATTCATGGTTGAAAGTGGTATCATAAAGTTCCCTACTATTTTATTTCTCCATTCAGGTCTATTAGTATTTATTTTATACTAGAGGCCCGGTGCACAAAAATTTGTGCACTCGTGGGGGAGAGGGGGATCCCTCAGCCCGTCCTGTGCCCTCTCGCAGTCTGGGACCCCCCGGTGGATAACGACCTGCTGGCTTAGGCCTGCTCCCTGGTGGCAGAGGGCAGGCTTAATCCCTAGGTGCAGCCCCTGGTCAGGCTCAGAGCAGGGCCGATTGGGGAGTTGGGGCGCTGCCTCCTGTCATGCACAGAGCAGGGCGGATCGGGAGGTTGCGATGCCACCCCTAGTCCCACTCAGGGTAGGGCCGATTGGGG
>NW_005353538.1:9855890-9860912 GCF_000412655.1 Myotis brandtii | reverse complement strand
ACCCTTCAGGGTTGGGGTCCCCACTGGGGTGCCTGGCCAGTCTGGGTGAGGGGCTGAGGGCCGTTTTCAGGCTGGCGGGTGACTGAAGCTCCCAACCTGTCCTTTTTTTCTTTTTTTTTTATTCTGGGCCAGCTTTAGCTGTGAGGCTTGGCTCCAGCTCTTAGGCCTCGGCTGCTGAAAGCAGGTTTCTGGCCTTTGTTTACCTTCTGTATTTGAAACAATGTTGCGGTCCTGCTGGCTGAAGCTAGGCTGTCTGAAAGCAGGTTTCTGGGGTTTGGCTTAGCTTCTATATTTGTTACAATGTTTCTTAGAGTTGCAGCTCAGAGGCCGGCAAGGCAGGCGGGGAAGCTGGGCTTCCTCCGTCACTGGAGCAAGCAAGCCTACCTGTTCGTATCAGCTGCCTGGCTGCCGGCCGCCATCTTGGTTGGCAGTTAATTTGCATATCTCCTTGATTAGCCAATGGGAAGGGTAGCGGAGTTACGGCTAATTACCATGTTTCTCTTTTATTAGATAGGATATTTAGGTGATCCTCTGTTGGCTGTATGCATATTTATAATTGTTATAAACTCTTGATAGATTGACTTCTTTATATCCTTTATCATTATATAATGGTCTCTTATTGCAGTCTTTGCTTAAAGTGTGCGTGTGTGTGTGTGTGTGTTTACATATATTTGTATGTATGTATGTATGTATGTATGTATGTATAACTTCCCCTATTTTCTTTTGGTTTCTATTTCCATTAAAGATTAATTTGCTTCCTTTCACTTTCAGTCTGTATGTGCCTTAAGGTAAAGTGAGTCTTTTGTAGGCAGTATATAATTGGGTCTTGTTTTCTTGTATGTGTTGCTTTTTTTTTTCTTTTTTTCTTTTCTTTTAATTCAGCCATTCTATGTCATTTGATTGGAGAATTTTGTCCATTTAATTTAAAGTAATTATTGATAGACATAACCTTATTATTGCTATTTTGTTGTTTTGTGATTTGATGATTTTCTTTAGTAGTATGCTTAGATTTCTTTCTATTTTTTGTATTTACAATAGCTCTTTTCTGTTGTGTGGGTGCCATAAGGCTGACATAAAATACCTTATATTGTCCTGGCTGGCATGGATCAGTGGTTGAACATCGAACTATGGACCAAGAGATCACAGTTTGATTCCCCGTTGAGCCATATGCCCGGCTACAAGCTCGATCCCCAAGATCCCTGGTGTGGGGCATGCAGGAGGCAGCCAGTCAATGATTCTCTCTCATCATTAATGTTTCTAGCTCTCTCCCTCTCCCTTCGCTCTGAAATCAATAAAAATATTTAAAAATACCTTATATTTATAATGGTCTATTTCAAGCTAATAACAACTTAATTTCAAATAAATATTTAAGCTCTACATTTTTACTCGCCCACCCACATACACACATTTTTTGCTTTTGATATCACAATTTATATGTTTTTACCTTATGGATCCATTAAAATGTATTATAGTTATAGCTATTTTTAATACTTTTATCTTTTAAACTCTTTGTCAGATAAATCACTTATTGACATTTCATTAAAATCTGTTTCTGGAGTTTTATCATGTACTTTTATTTGGAACATATATCCTTTATTTGCTTGTTTGTTTATTTATTTATTTATTTCTTCTAAAAATTATATATAATAACCACTAGTCTTGACAGAGTGAACTCATGTAAGAGATGAATCTTTTCATTCAGCCTGGTCCAAATTCTCGATTCTTTCTTCTTTGTGATTGTCCCAGCTACTTTATTCTTAGTAGATCTCAGTAACTGAGTGTGTTCCAAGAACTGCTGGTGTCCCAAGAGGGAGGGTCTCAGTCAGCACCTGGATTCAGGCTGATTGCAGGTCAGATGCTCAGGCACTGGCATTTAAAGTATGTAAATAGGCCTCTTTCAGGGAAAGATTGGGACATGGAACTTTCTGTCTGCTCCCTCCGCACTGAGCACTGGCTGACAGCTAGTTAAGAACTGCTCCTTTTTTGTTTGTTTTTTTACATTCCTGTGGGATCAGGGAGTAGAAGCCCTAATGGCCACCAGAGCCAGTTGATTGAGGAGTCCATCCCCTGGGTGGCAATCACAAAAGCTAGAACACAAAATGTATGTTCAGCTCTTTCCAGAGACTCTAGCAACCTTGAGCAGGCCAGAGAGAGAACAGGAGACTGTACCCATAGCAGTCCCAGATCTTCAGGGAAGATCACAGTCATTCTTTAGATGCCTATTAAATTAGAAGCCTGACCTTCAGGCAGTAACTCTTAAAGAATGTAAGCAGGCCTCTTTCTGAGATAGACTGAGAGATCAGTGTTTGTATAATCTTTCTCTGTGCTGAGCCCTGAGAGGACAGCCTGTTAAACTGTTCCTTTGCCTGATATAGGCTTGTGGGTCTCATGGATGCAAACCCATTGGTTTTCAGAGCCAGGTGTTTTGGGGGCTGTCCCTCAGGTGGATGTCCTAAAAGTTGGAATGCTAGATACCGGGTCCAAACTCTTTGCTCTTCAGGGAGAAGCTGGGAATTGTGAGTGTCCTTCCAATTGTATGTCACTGCCCTGGGTTTGGATTTTATGGGAAGAGTGTGTCTCAGCCTTTCCTACCCATTTATACATAGGTGATGTGGATATTTTTTCATTTGCTTGAAGTGTAGGAGTTACTTGGTTAGTTTCTGGATTTCTTTCACAAGGAATTGCTTCATGTGTAGCTGTAGATTCCTTGTGTCAGTGGGAGAAGGTAAATTCACGATCTTCTTATGTTGCCATCTTGTACTTCTTGTGTTTGGTTTTAAAAACACTTTATTCCTTTCTATATCCCCAGTGTTTCACACTTAATAGACACTCAGTACATGTTTGTCTAATAAATAAAGTGCCATGGTGGGAACAGTTAATTGTATGCATTTTGGTACTTAAAAAAAAACTATTAGGGCCGAACCAGTTTGGCTCAGTGGATAGAGCAACAGCCTTCGGACTCAGGGGTCCCAGTTTCGATTTCGGTCAAGGGCATGTACCTTGGTTGTGGGCATATCCCCACTGGGGGGGCGTGCAGAAGGCAGCTGATTGATCTCTCTCATCGATGTTTCTGGCTCTCTATCCCTCTCCCTTCTTCTCTGTAAAAAATCAATAAAATATATTTAAAAAAAACTATTAGGTAAAGGTTTAATCTCTCTAATGTTTTATATGATGAGCTTATCTGCCCCCCTCCCCGCCCCAAATGCAAACTGCTCAATAATAAAGGAAAAGAAGCTATAACTGCAGAACCAGCTCAAAATGGCCCCATGCTGTTTAATAAGATACTGAGTTGCCTTTGAGAGACAACAGACCAAAATTGCAAGTCATGCAGATGAAACATACACGGAGGAGAGAACTTTGACCTCCAGCTGCACCTGGAACCAAAGACTCACATTTTCACACACAGACATAACAGAATTTGAACAACTGAACCTATTCAGACGCAGGGGGTCCATTGTCCAGGAAGAGCTGGTGTTGATGCCCTTTACCATAAAAGGCCAAGTTCCAAGTTCCTACAATTAAAACCTGCCCCACCGGCACTTCTGCATATCTGCTCCCTAAAAAAAAAAAAAAAAAAAAATTAAAACAGCCCAGCAAGCAAGATGGATTTGATGGATTTGAGGCACATTAAGTCTCTCAGACTCTCTGTTTGTTGTGTCTTGACCAATAAACCTTTCCTTACACTAAACTCTGACGTTTTGAGTTTTTGCCTTTTGAAGTGTTGGACACACAAAGATGGGTTTGGTGACAGAGCCATACTCCCACAGTAATAAGGACGGAAAGAAAGACTTGGAGATGATGAATACGATGAGACTTGCTTTAGAGAGTGGAAGGTCATAGGAGTTTTTGAACATGGAATGCTGTCCTTCCAGTTTTCCTTACCTTCTGCTTAGAGCCGCATGGAGCCCGTACACTCTTGTGTACGTGTCTTGTGTAACCACAATTTCTTCTCTTCTGCTCATATCTTCTGACTATGGGCACATTTCTTTCAACTGAAAAATTATAAATTCCTTCAAAATGGCACCATTCAACGGCTTTTTGAAATTTAGATGATCCATTTTAGAATGTCTCCTCATTTTTAAAGTTACAGTAGTCTGACTTGTTGCACAACTACTTCACAGAAAATGATCTTGTCAGAGTCACCAACTTTTGCTAAGCCCAAAGTAACATTTTTTAATTACTTGACTTCTCTCCAGCAAATTTCACAGCAAATTATATATATATATACTAGAGGCCCGGTGCACGAAATTTATGCACTGGGGGGTGGGGGTTCCCTCAGCCCAGCCTGCCCCTCTCACAGTCCGGGAGCCCTCAGTGGATGTCCTACTGATGGCCACAGTCTGGCAGCAGAGGCTCAGAGCAGGCGTCCCGTGTGTGTGTGTGTGTGTGTGTGTGTCTGCTGGGGCCTGCCCCCCAGCCGCACCACGTAGGCTCGAAGTAGTTGCCGTGTGTGTGTGTGTGTGTGTGTCCCCACTGGGGGTCTGCCCCCACCCACATTGGAGGCTCAGAGCAGGCACTGTGTGTGTGTGTGTGTGTGTGTCTGCTGGGGCCTGCCCCCAGCCACACCATGGAGGCTTGGAGCAGGAGCCCCTCTGTGTTGATCTCTCAGGCTCCTGGCCTCCACTGCATGTTGTACTCTCTCTTGAGCTATGGCCAGGATGGGGGTGCTGCTTGCAAGCTGGGTTTTCCTGCTCCAAGATCGCCATGGAGACTGGGGAGCAGGCCCAGCTTGGAGCTGCCCGCAGGCCGGGTTTGCTCTCCTGCTCCCGGATCCCAATGGTGACCGGGGAGCAGGCCCAGCTGGGGGCTGCCTGCAGGCCAGGCTTTCCTGCTCCTGGATCAGGCCCAGCTTGGGGCTGCCCTCAGGCTGGGCTTTCCTGCTCCCGGATCAGGCACAGCTTGGGGCTGCCTACAGGCCGCACTTTTCTACTTACCATGGCCAGATCACCACAGCGACCCAAGGCCCAGAGACACTTTCCTGCTCTCCAATAGTCATAGGGTCCCGGCTGGGGGCGGGGCTTA
>NW_005353538.1:9849298-9855712 GCF_000412655.1 Myotis brandtii | reverse complement strand
GGGTGGGGGCTGGCTGGTTTGCCCTGAAGGGTGTCCCGGATCAAGATGGGCGTCCCACTTGGGTGCCTGGCCAGCCTGGATGACGGGCTGATGGCTGTTTTTAGGCTGCCTGCACCCCCTTTAGGGTGGGGGCCCCCACTGGGGTGCCTGGCCAGTCTGGATGAGGGGCTGAGGGCCGATTTTAGTCTGGCAGGTGACTGAAGCTCCCAGCCTCTCCTTTTTCTTTTTTATTCTGGGATTTATTTACTTTCTATGGCTGTCACTGTAGTTGAGAGCTGGCTTTAGCTCTGAGGCTAGCTCCAGCTTGAGGCCTCGGCTGCTGAAAGCAGATATCTGGGCTTTGTTTAGCTTCTATAATTGAAACTCTGTTGCCATCACTGCCGCTCTAAGCTCTGAGCCTGCTGCCGGCTGAAAGCAGCTATCTGGAGCTTGTTTAGCTTCTATAATTACAACATTGTTGCACCCGGAGCTCAGAGCTGGGCTGCTGCAGGCCGGGAACCTTGGCTTCCTCTGTCACTGGAGCAAGCAAGCCTCCTGTTTGCTTCAGCTGCCTGGCTGCCAGCCGCCATCTTGGTTGGCAGTTAATTTGCATATCCTGCTGATTAGCCAATGGGAAGCGTTTGGGGGTATGGTCAATTTGCATGTTTCTCTTTTATTAGATAGGATATTTCAGAGAGGAATGGAGGAGAGAGAGATAGAAACATCAATGATGAAAAAGAATCATTGATTGGCTGCCTCCTGCACACCCCACACTAGGGATAAAGCCCACAACCCAGGCATGTGCCCTGACTGGGAATGAAATCTTGACCTCCTGGTTCATAGGTCCATGCTCAACCTCTGAGCCATGTTGGCCTGGCTCATGGCTAATTTTTTTAATCTTCGATGATTTTTGGATTCTGTGGCTCTTTGCACATGATTTCCTCAAAGGCAGACTCTTCTTCTGCAACTCACTTTATATTTAGTATTGCAAACTCTTATTTCTGGGATTACTTGACTTGTTTTACATTTTATTAGAATATCTTAAGCACTTCTAAGGATTCAATGGCCATTTATATCCATATAGCTCCAAAATCCATATTTCATGACTTCTAGACACAAAAATTCAACTCTTAATTCAATATTTCCAGTGAATGTATTGCAAAAACAAATTCAAAAATAATGTCATCATATCCCTGAATAAACAACCTGCAAAACATCTTGATTTCCTTCTCTGTTAAAGTTAATGGTATGGGCATGAAGGCCAGAAATAAGGAACCCTCCTTGTCTATTCACTCTTTCTCTCCATCTACATCAAATTAAATTTTAAAACCTATGTAAAGCTTCCCATCATTTCCATTTCCATAGCCAGAAAGTTTTTTTTTAATTCTTTATGTTGAAAGTTTTACATATGTATCCTGCTACATTGCCAAATTCATTTATTAGGTCTAGCAGTTTTTGATGGAGTCTCTAGGGTTTTCTATGTATGATATCATGTCATCTGTGAATAATGGCAATTTTACTTCTTTCCAATTTGGATGCCTTTTATTTCTTCTTCTTTTCTGATTGCTATGGCTAGTACTTCCAGTACTGTGTCAAGAAGATAAACCATCCAATAAAAAATAGGCAAAGGATCTAAATAGACACTGTTTAAAGTAAACATACAGAAAGCCAAGAGACATATGAAAACATGCTCAAAGTTACTAATCATCTGAGAGATGAAAATCACAAGACGGTACCATCTCACAACTCTCAGAATGGCTGTCATCAACAAATTAACAAACAAAAAGTACTGGCAAGGATGTGGAGAAAAAGGAACCCTCATATACTACCGCTGGTGGAAATGCAGATTGGTGCAGCCACTGTGGAAAACAGTATGGAATTTCCTCAAAAAAAATAAAAATGACACTTCCATTTGACCCCTTAATCCCACTTCTAGGAATATATCCCAAGAAATCAGAAACACCAATCAGAAAGGACATATGCACTTCTATGTTCATAGCAGAACAATTTATAATAGTAAGATTTGGAAATAGCCTAGGTTCCCAGTGGTACATCTACACAGTGGAATACTAGCTGCTATATAAAGCAAAGAACTCTTACCATTCACTACAGCATGAATGGACCTGAAGAGCATTATGCTAAAGGAAAGAAGCCAGTCGGAGAAAGATAAATATCACATGATCTCACTCATTTGTGGAATATAATGAACAATATGAACTGATGAACAAAAATAGAGCCAGAGACAAAGAAGCATCAAAATGGCCATCAAACCTCAGAGGGAAGGCAGGGAATGATGTGGGGGGAGAGAAGAGGGGAGGTGAGATAAGCGATCAACCAAAGGACCTGTACGCATACAGATAAACATAATCAATGGACACAGACACTAGGAGGGTGAGGGCATGTGCTGGCATGTGGGAATGGCCAGTGAGAGGTCAATGGGGGAAAAAGGAGGCATATGTAAAACTTTAAATAATAAAGAATTAATAAAAATTCTTATTTGAGAATATGGCAAAATAATTTTTGACCTACTTCTTTTTTTACCTTTTTCTCTCATTCCTTCCACTCCAACAAGTAGGCAGACACCCTGCTCTATTCATTCTTATGTAGTTTGTGGAAGTGTTTCTTGGCTGGTTTCCAAAATTCAGAGAAAATATACAGAGAGAGATTTGTGACAATAAAAATATATTCTCTGAAGTGAGAGAAAAGGGATATGTCTGAAGACCAGTAAGAAGCAAGTTCCTTCCTGAGCCTTTAGGGTGTGGAAGGACCACGAGGAAATGGCAGTGTGGTGTATTATTCCAGGATTCCTGGCTGCAGGCCTGGGATTCCCAGCCTTACCAGACCTCTATCCCTGTGTGCCCAAATGACACAGCAGCAGAAGAGTGGCAGCTCTGAAATGACTAAACAATCAGTGTCAACAGAGACCAATCACCAAGACAAAGACAACAGCTTGACTCCAAGTCAAACCCCAGCATTTAAACATACTTCAAAAGTTGGGACAACATGGCTAGTGTGGCTCAGTGGTTGAGCATCATCCTATGATCCTAGAGGTTAAGGTTCGATTCCCAGTCAGGGCACATGCCAGGGTTGCAGGCTCCATTCCCAGTAGAAAACTTGCAGGAGGCAGCTGATCATTGATGTTTCTATGTCTCCCTCCCTCTCCCTTCCTCTCTGAAATCAATAAAAAAAGTTGGGACTGAAAGGTACAATCAAAGAGTAGCTAAAGTTGGATTTCCAACTAATATGGGGAATTGTGCTTAGAATAGGAAATAAGTTGATTTATAATCAATAAAAAATAATGTGGAAATAAATGTTCACTTGAGTTTGCAGATCAAAACTCATCTGCAACAGGTACGTGAAAGTAACTGAACAGTTTCTGATGCATTTCCTTTCCTAAACCAGAGATTAAATATTAAAATGATTACAAATTATAAAATATCAAATTTATTAATTTCATGTTCTATATCTTAAACTTTATCTTATAACATTTTTTATGAGATTCATATAATAGAAATCCTTCTCAAAATGGGAGAAATTCCTCTAGCTAAATCAATTACAAATGATTTTCATTGCAAATTTTCCAGTTTATGATGGCACATTTAGGTTGACATAATGCTTAATTTATGATGAGCTTACTTAGAAGTAAGATATGTCAGACAATAATATGTAATATTTTATTTTTATTCATTCGTTTCCATAAAGATATTTATAATGCATAGACTTTTTCTTCAGAGCTGAATTAAAGCATTCTGCTTAAAATTTAAAATTTTTAATCTTTAAACCAGGTCAGATTTTGATGCATCCTACTCTCTCAGCCATTTTAAGAGATATTAAAAATTGCCTGAAGTTTTTAGTTTGATACAGTTGCATTCATTAGTTTTGCTTGAATCCCCTTTTCTTTAATGTCAAATTCATAAAATCCCCTCTAAGACCAAGGTCCATAAGTTTGGTATCTATGTGTTTTATTGTTACGGCCTTATACTTAAGTCTGTGATCCATTTAGAGTTAATTTTCATGTATGGTGACAAATAGCAGTCCAGTTTCATTCTTTTGCATATGGTATTTACATTTTTGCTTTTTATTGGAGAGGCTTTCTTTCCTCCATTGTTTGTTTTTTTACTCCTTTGTCAAAAATTATTTTCCCATTTATATGAGGGTTATTTCTGGGGTGTCAGTTATGTTCCATTGGTCCATGTGTCTGTTTTTGTTTTGTTTTGTTTTGTCAATGTTATGCTGTTTTAATTATAGTTGCTTTGTAGTATAGTTTGAAGTGAGGGCATGTGATACATCCAGCTTTGTTCTTTATTGCCAAAATTCGCAATTAGAGGTCTTCTGTGATTCCATAAAAATCTGAGGATTTTTTGTTTGTTTTATTTCTTTTAAAAATGTCATTGGGATTTTTATAGGGATTTCACTAACTCTTTATATTGCTTTGGGCAATATGGCCATTTTAATTATGTTGATTCTTTCAATCCATGCTTCTGCACAGCGAAGAAATCATCAGAAAAAAAAAAGTCAGGCAACTGAATTGGAGAAGATATTTGCAAACAACACTTCAGATAAGGGGTTTATATCCAAAATATATGAAGAACTCATACACCTCAATGCAAAAAAAACAAATATCCACTTAACAAAGGAGCAGAGGACCTGAACAGACATTTCTCCCAAGAAGACTTTCAAATGGCCAACAGATATATAAAAAAGGTGCTCAATTTCACTAGCATTTAGGGAAATGCAAATCAAAACTGCAATGAGATATCATCTCACACCTGTTAGAATGGTTATTATCAACAAATAACATGTGTTGGAGTAGGTATGGAAGAAAAGGAGCCCTCGTACACTGCTGGTAGAAATGCAAACTGGTACAGCCACTACGGAATACAGTATGGAGGTTCCTCAAAAAATTAAAGAGTCACCATATGATCCAGCAATCCTCCTTCTGGGTGTCTATCCAAAAACTTTATTCATAAAGATACATCTATCCCTATGTTCATTATCGCATTATTCCTGGTAGACAAGACAACTGGTGTCCTTCAATAGATAATTGGCTAAAGAAGATGTGGTACATATTCATAATGGAATACTACTCAGCCATAAGAAATGATAAAATATTGCTGCTCTTGACAATATGGAGGGAACTTGAGAATATCATGTTAAGTGAAATGTCAGAGAGAAGTCAAGAACCATATGCGGGATATAAAACTGAAAATAACAAATGAACAAATAAGACAAATAAACAAACAAAACTTACAGAAAACATTATGGTGGTTTCCAGAGGGAAGGGGGTGGGAGGAAGTACAAAAGTGTAAAGAAGGTAAAATATGTGGTGAGGAAAAAGAGACTTGACTTTGGGTGACTAACACACAATGCAATATATAAATCATGTATTATAAAAGTGTACTCTTAAAACCTATATACTTTTATTAACTAATGTCACCCCAATAAATTTAATAAAATTAAAATAATAAAATAAAGTGGAAAAAAAGAAAAATTCCCTGAGCCTGGTGAATATTGCAGCTCCAAAGAATTTTTCTGTAAAGACAGAAAGCATGAATCTTTAAAATTAAAGATGATATGCATCTTTTAATAGTGCTTTGGTAAAACTCTCTAACGCATCTTTATTGTGTCTACCTGACAGCTCACCTTGAAAAGTAGTTCACAGACTTCTACTTTCATTTTGCTCTCCTTGTTCATTTAAATTCAATCAATTCTTAAAATAAACTTTTAAAAAAATATACAAGTTCATATTTCAAGGAAAGCGCCCTAATGAAGGCTTTATCCCATTTCTCACAGACCTACTTTAAGGTGGATTATCTTTTTTCTTTTTTTTCATGACACACTTATTCTGTTGTGATCTATACCCCAAATCCCTTCATTAAAGGAGAAGGGCTACTTTCTCCTACTTTGTTTAGGCCTTTCTCAGGACAATAAGATCACTTTGTACTTGTAGACATGCCTTTCTCACTAAACTTTGAATTACAGAGTGGAGAGAAGACCTATTCCCTATTCATTTTTATGGTCATGGCCTCTTGTCATATTGTGGTTGAATGAATTAATTGAATAACACATATTCTATTTTTTTAAAAAATATAAAATTTTCCACTTAGTTTTGTGGCTTTGGGCAATATATTTAATCATATTAAAACCCATTTCCTCATTGTAAGCAAAAGAAAATAATACCTCTTTAGTATACCTCAAAAAGTTTGAGTATTAAATAAATTAAAACATAGGGAAACACTTTGTAAATAGTAAAATATACAGATGTGAGTGGTATAAGATTTAAACCATCATGAAAACAAACTCTACCCACATTGCTATTTATCTTTTTCTTTGCCAGAAGAATGTATTTTCAACTAAGGTACTAAAATTAAATGTAAAAACTTTAACCGGGATAATGTACTAATACATAATTTAAAAAAATTAGTCCCAAGAGCA
>NW_005353538.1:9822459-9830137 GCF_000412655.1 Myotis brandtii | reverse complement strand
TATTATTTATTTTAAATTGTGTGCCTTGAGAGGAACATATGGAAATATGTTCAAAGAGTCAGTGGGATTTCAGGTGAGGTTTGCAATTTTAAAGAGATTCTATTTATTTTAAATTGTGTGCCTTGAGAGGAACATATGGAAATATGTTCAAAGAGTCAGTGGGATTTCAGGTGAGGTTTGCATTAATTTTAAAGTGGTTTTGTATTATTCTTTGTCATATTACCAGTATATATAATTTTATAAATATGTAATTTTTTAGTAAGATGTATGTTATAGGTCAGGTGGTGAAAGTGATACTGTTGTAATTAACTAGTTATTAATAACAAGAAAGGAGCACAGGGAAGGCCAGAAATGTTAAGCATGTCATGTGGGCAGCTTTGCCAGAAAGCTGCAGCTCTACACTCCCCAGGGAGCCACCAGCCCATTCCCTCAGATAGCTGTGGGAAGGAGCTTGACAGGGAAGAGAATAAACACATGCCCAGTGAAGTTAGGTGACATCAGGAAGGTGCTTGCTGTCAGTCACACCTGGGAACAGGTCATTGGCCAGAAAGGGCATGGGCACTGCACGGGTGTGACATTTGGGATATTTAATCCCTTAAACAAAGGATTCCGCTCCCTTGGTTCCTCTTGGTGCTCTAGGCTCTCCTGGGACTCTTGTTGCAGGGGGCACGGTCTCTAGGTTTTCCTGCATTCACCCCCATGACCGATGGCTATGTGCGCACCACAGGCAACGGACTGTGGATTGCAGCTAAGCTGATGCTGAGCTGGGCCCGGCTGCAACGTGGAATGGAAACTCTGGACACTGGCTTGGCTTTTAGCTCTACTGAAGCCCCAACTACATCTTCTTCACCACTGGATTAAGGACAATTCTGGAAACCCAGGGATGTAATTCCATGCAAATAAAAATCCCTCATCCTCCCATGCGAGTCTCAGAAAATTCTTTTTCTCCAGATACGGTGAGGACTCCACCCCCAGCACTCAGTGAGGAAGAGCATACCCCAATTCCCCTGGTAACAAAAGTGCGGTGGGAGAAAATAAAGTCAGGCCAGGAATAAAGCTAAGGAGTGTGTGTTTTTGAGAGGGTAGAGCATGGTTGCTATTTTAAGTGGGTGCTCAGTCTTTACTGTGAAGGAGACATCTGAGCAAAGACCTGAAGAAGGTGGCAAGCCAAGCAGATCTCTGGGGGTTAGCTTTCCAGACAGAAGGAATGGCAGGAGCAAAGGCCTTGAAACAGAGGGATGCAGAACTTGGTAAGTGAACAGCAAGGCAGCTAGTGTGGCTGGTACCCTGTAGGTAAGAGAGAGAATAAAAGGATACGAGATGGAGAAGTAATATAGAATTATGATAGACCAATATAAGGACTCATAGTCAGATATGGAAGACCACTAAAAAGAAGTGATGTGATAGTGATAGAGAAAGGGCACTTAAGAGAAATAAGACAATGGTTGTTTAATGATTATTCACCTACCAAATCTAGATAAGAGGTTTTTCTAATCTAGAAAGTCAGACCCTGGGGAACTGGAGGATGTGTTGCAAGAGGAAAAATGGGGCTGTAAAAAGATAAGATGCCTCGGAGCCCAGATGGGTCCATTAATCAGAAAATATATTTTGAGAGCAGACCAAGGACAGGACTCACTTTGACTTGGTTGCTGTGCCTGGACCCTGACTACCTCCTGGAGCTTGCCTCATGAATGCTGACCATTCTCTGATTCCAGGAACAGGCTGAGCTGATTTTGAACATCAGAGAAGATTAACTACCTTGTTATCAAGCTTCAAGATCCTGGAAGTAGACACAGGGCCACTGATCCTGCAGCCCTTATTCTGTACCTCTTCCGCCTTGCATGCAGCCTTTCTTCCTTATCCATATGTGATCAGCCTGCTAGTAGGGGATGTTAGAGCAGAATTTTCAGGAGGACCTACTGCTCTTTCCATACTGACAGCATCATTGGAATAAATGCTCACATGTGATTCAACCTTGTCTCTGCTTACTACTAATTTGGCTCAAGTGGTGACAGGAGACCTTGGGTCCATTTTGTGTGGAGTTTCAATAGCTCTTAAAATGATCATTTATCATTTTTACAGTTATAGAAAGGTAAGATTCAAAGGAAAAAAATGCAGGAAATAAATTGACTCCTTTGCTGCTCTACTTTCTCACATTTTATTCATTCTTCAAAATTCTGTATTGTACTTGATCATTTCACCACTTTATGAAAATACTCTTGCAGAAATAGCAATGGTTATCCAGTGGACAAATGTAACAGACTCCTTTTAAAAACTCTTTCAACTTACCAGACACCCTTAAGTTATGGGCTAATTCCCTCCTAAAATCTTTTCTCTCTTGATCACGGGGACATATCTTACTCCTTGTGACTTTTTGCTTCTCTGAATAACTATTCAAGTGCCTTCTCTTTAGAAGTAATTCTTCCTTGTCTATTTAAAAGATAATTTTCAGTAAAGAATAAAATAATGACTTCCATTTCATATAAAAAATGAACATATTTTTAAAGATTTATCGTTTAGTGAGGGAATCAGACATATTATGACAGGTTCAAGACCCTTTAGGAACAGACCCATTTAAAGATATGGAAATGAATATGTAACTGGTTGCAAGATTGGTTTTCCACAGGATAAAAGGGAAGATAATTGAACCTCTACCAGGTAAGACAGAATGTACATGTCTATCAGTGACCTACAATCTACAAAGTGTTGTAAAATAGCTCAAAGTCAATGAAAGGTTACAATTAAGTAATCACTGGAAGGCTGTGCTATAAGTAGACAAGTTTCTTTAAATTCTGATTTTTTTTTCTCATTCTGAACATTCCTTCTGCTTCTACATACTGAATTTTGATACACTGACAAATAGTTAAGATTTTTTTTAAGCACTTAGAGACTGGTGTAAGGTCATATTTTATTAACTTTTAAGTTAATTTTAATTACAACAAATTCCATGTGATCGTGATGTATGATTGTTTTAGTGTAATGTTGAATTTGGTTTGCTATTATTTTGTTAAGACTTTTTGCATCTATGTTAATTAGGGATATTGGCCTATAATTTTATTTTCTTGTAGTGTCCTTGTCTGACTTTGGTTTCAGGCTAATGCTGGTCTCACGAAGTAAGTTTGGCAGTATTCCCTTCTCTCTTATTTTTCACTAGAGTTTGAGAAGAATTGGTATTCTTTAAATGTTTAGTAGAATTCACCATTGAAGGTATTTGGTCCTGGATTTGTTTGTTTTGTTATTGGGAAGCTTTTGATTTCTGATAAATCCCCTTACTTTTAATTGATTTATTCAGATTTTCTAATTATTCTGAATTCAGTCCTGGTAGATTGTATGTTTCTATAAATTTATTAATGTCTTCTTTTACTTCCCATTTTTTTGGTATAAAATTATTCATAGTAACCTCTTTGAGCCTTTGTATTTCTGTGATATCAGTTGTAATGACTCCTCTTTCATTTTTAATTTTTTTAAGGACCCTTTTTTCAGTAAGTCTGTCTAAATACTTTTTAATTCTGTTTATATATTCCAAAAGCCAGCTCTTAGTTTTATTTATCATTTCTATTGTAACTTTAATCTCAATTTCATTTATTTCACCCTGATTTTTGTTATTTCCTTCCTTCTATTAACTTTGGGCTTAGTTTGTTTTTCTTTTTCTCACTTATTGAGGTATAATATTAGGTTGCTTATTTGAAATTATTTTTTATGTTTTTTTCCATGTAGGCATTTATGACTATGAACTCCTCTTAGAGCTTCTTTTGCTGCATTCCATAACTTTTGATATGCTGTGTCTTCATTTTCATTTGTCTCAAGATATTTTAGGATTGAATTTTTGACTTCTTCTTTGACCCATTGGTTTGTTCAGTAGTATTTTCAAGTTTTCTTCTTGTAATTGGTTTCTAGTTTTATATCACTGTGGTCAGAAAAGACAATTGATGTCATTTTGCTACTGGTGGAAGTGGAGTCCTTGGGAAATAATTTCCTAAGGCCCCACAGGAAGATGGAATATTGTGGAAAGTTTTATTGATGATATAAAATTAAGGGGGTTCTCTTCCAAGGCCTCGAATCCCTCCATTCCACCATGAAAAATCTCCAATCTTGTTTTCAGCAAGGCTGGAATTAAGGCCATGGACCAGAATTTCTGTTCCATATTACAGTTCAGTCCAGCCCAGTATCTAGCTAGTTTATTCTGTGTTCCCACCTGCAGTCCATTTTGTGTGGGATCCACAAGGCCATGGGCAATGCAGCTGCTTAAGGACACATGGCTGTGGAGAGAGGACATGCAAATGCACGGGTGAGTGTGGGTCATGGAGCAAGAGAGCAAGAAGGAACAAGAGAGAGGGAGCTCTTTGTCTGGGGATTTTAACTTTCCAGGATTTTGTGTGCTTGGAGTGGTTCCACCCTCCTAGCCAATGATATTTCTCCCAGGCTAGACTGACAGGCAAGCACCTTCCCTTTGTCAGCCCGACATCACTGCACATGTTTTTTTCTTCCTCTGTTCCCGCTATAATCCAGTACTGGAGGGTGGGAGGGAGTGGCATAGTCCTCTTGGAGGGACAGTGCTGCACTTCCCTGGAGTGTGAAGCTGTAGCTTCCTGGTGAAACAAATAGGCTCTGCTTCCCAGCTGAATATGCTCAAACATGTCTGACTCTCCCTTTGTTCTCTTCATTTCAGTAGTATCAATGAGCTAGCTAATTATGATGATGACAATTTCAGCCTTCTTAACTTTATTTAGCTTTGTTTTATCATCTAGCATATAGTCTGTCTTGGAGAATGGTCCGTGTGTGCTTGAGAAGAATTTGTATCCTGCTGCTGTTGATTAGAATGCTCTGTATATGTTGGTTAGGCCCATCTGGTCTAATATACAATTTAAGGTGAATATTTCCTTATTGATTTTCTGATGGATGGTATTTCCATTGCTGAAAGTAGGATACTGAAGTCCCTTACTGCTATTGTATTGCTGTTTATTTTTCTTTTCACACCTGTTAATTTTGTTTTGTGTACTTAAGTGCTCCTATAGGATGCATAAATATTTGCAAATGTTGTATCCTATTGAAAAGCTGACCCTTTTATCATTATATAATGACCTTTTTTTTTCTCTTGTTACAGTCTTTGGCTTAAAGTCTATTTTGTCAGATGGGAGTTATTACAGAGATGCAAATATGGTTCAATATTCACAAATCGATTAATTTGACATATCACATTTAAAAATGAAGGATAAAATTCATATGACCCTCTCAATAAATGCATAATGACCTTGTGACAAAATTAAACATTCCTACAGGATTAAAACTCTCAACAAACTTGGTATGGTGAAATGTAACTGAACATAATAAAGGCCATATATAACAAACCCATGGTTAACATCATACTCAATGTTGTTAAACTGAAAAGTATTTCTTTAAAATTAAGAGCAATACAAGGATGTTTACTCTCACCACCTTGATTCAAAACAGTATTGAACGTCCTGGTCAGAGCAATTAGACAAGAAAAAAAAAGAATCCAAATTGGAAAATAATTACAATCTCTTTGCTGAGACATGATATTAGATATATTAAATCCTAAAAATGTCACCAAAAGACTGTAAGAACTCATGAAAAAAGTTCAGTGAAGTTGCAAAATGTAAAATCCATATTAAAACTCAGTTGTGTTTCCATATATGAACAACAAACTATCAGAAAAAAATTAAAAAAACAATCCCAGTTACAATAGCATCAGAAATAAATTTAACCAAGGAATCTGTATACTTAAAACTGTAAGCTGTTGATAAGTGAAATGAAATAAGGCACAAATAAATGGAAAGATATACCATGCTCATGGATTAGAAGAATTAATTTTGTTAAAATGTGCATACTAGCTAAAATGATCTATAAATTCAATCTAATCCATATCAAAATTTCTTTTTTATATCAAAATTTCAATGGCATTTTTCACAGAAGTAGATAACATTCCTAAACTGTGTACAGAACTACAAAAGACCCCAAATAGCCAAAGCAATATTGAAAAAGATGAACAAAGCTGGTAGGATCAATTTCCTTATGTCAAATTTTGTTACAAAGCTACAGTAATCAAAACAGTATGGTATTGACATGAAAACAGACACATTGGCCAATGGCCCAGACTAGAGAACCTAGAAAAAACTCATGCATGTATAGTCAATTAATTTAAAATAAAGGAGCCAGAATATATAACAAGAAAAGGACAGTTTCTTCAATAAATTTTGTTGGGAAAACTTAATAACCACATGCAGAAAAATAAAATTTGCATTTCTATCTTTCACTATACACAAAAATCAACCAAACTGGATTAAAAACTTGAATGTAAAATTTGAATCTAAAACTCTTAGAAGAAAACATATAAGCTAAGGTCCTTGTCATTGGTCTTTTAATTGTTTTTGGATTTGACACCAAAAGCAAAAAGAAATAAGTAGAGCTAACTCAAAACAAAAAGCTTCTGCATGGAAAAGAAAATAATAAAAAATGAAAAAGCAACTTATGGAAGGGGATAAAATGTTTTCGAAACACATATCTAATAAGGGGTTAATATTCAGAACATATAAGGAACTCATACAACTCAATAGCAAAAAAAACACACACACACAAACAAACAAACAACAAAAGGACCACCCCACCAATAATCTGGTTTTTAAAAATGAGCAGACATTTTTTCAAAGGCACAAAAATGGCCAATGGTACAGGAGAAGGTACTCAATATTACTGACCATCAGAAAAATTCAAATTAAACCCACAATTTGATATCACTTCACATCTGTTAGGATACCTAGAATCAAAATAAAAGAGATAACTAATGTTGGTGAAGATGTGGAGAAAAGAGACCACTTGTAGACTCTTGGTATATATGTAAATTGGTGCAGCCATGATGGAAAACAGTATGGAGGTACTTCAAAATATCAAAAATAGAACCACCATATAAACCAGAAATCCCACTTTTGGGCATATAGTCAAAACAAACACTTTTTCTAAGAGATATCTGTGATCCCATGATTATTACAGCACTATTAATAATAACCACAGTGTGAAAACAACCTAAGTGTCTGTTTACAAATGAATGTATAAAGAAAATCCTACTATATAAAAACCCAGGGTCCTTAACAACCCACCAAAGTCTTGACCAAACACCTGAATTCAGTCCTGCACTGAAGCTGGTGTGGGTGTGGCAACCCACTACTGACTGCGGAGGGGGCTGTGGATCAGTCCTGGAGAGAGGCCTGGAGATAGAAGCAAGGTTTGATCCTCAGCCTCCATGGCAGCTATTGATCAACCATTGCCTCTCTCTTTCCAGGGCTTTGCCAGCAGCCCTGCCTCTATTTCTCTCTGGGCCTCCGCAGAGGCTGCTGATCAGCCCCGCCTTTCTAATCAGGCCCAGAGATAGGCCCGGAGATGCTGACTGGCATAGAAACTGACCAATCAGAACCAAATTGGCCAGTTGGGGGCGAGATCAGGCCGGCAGGGGAGGGCAGTTAGGGGAGATCAGGCAGGCAGAGAGGGTAGGGGTGTTCAGGCAGGCAGGCAGAGGGGTTAGGCCGCAGGGGGCAAACTTTTTTTTGACTCGAGGGCCACAGTGGGTTCTTAAACTGGACCGGAGGGCTGGAACAAAAGCATGGATGGAGTGTTTGTGTGAACTAATATAAATTCAAAGTAAACATCATTACATAAAAGGGTA
>NW_005353538.1:9819865-9822357 GCF_000412655.1 Myotis brandtii | reverse complement strand
AGGGGAGATCAGGCAGGCAGGCAGAGACAGTTAGGGGTGATCAGGCAGGCAGGCAGAGACAGTTAGGGGTGATCAGGCAGGCATCAGGTGAGCGGTCAGGAGACAGCGGTCCCAGATTGTGAGAGGGATGTCCCATTGGAGAGGGTGCAGGCTGGGCTTGAGGGAACTCCCTCCATGCATGAATTTTGGGCCACTAGTATAATATATATAACATGGAATATTATTCAGCTTTTTAAAGAAGCAAATATTGCAACAACATGGTATAACAGAGAGGAAATCATATTTAGCCAGAGAGAGGAAGACAAATATTGTAGTATCACTCATATGTGGAATCTAAAAAATAAATTTTGAACTCAGAGTAGAAAAGTGGTTGCCAAGGGATGGGAGATAGAGATAGATGTTGGTAAAAAGGTATAAATTTTCACTTGTAAGGTTAATGAGATGTAAGGATCTAATGCAAAACATAGTGACTGTAGTTAGCACTGTATTGCATAATTAAAATTAGCTAAGAAAATAGAAATTAAATGTTCTCACCAGCAAAAATAGGTAAATATATGAGGTCATGGATGTGCAAATACATTAACTCAATGGGGAAATACTTTCACAGTATATATGCATCTAAAATCATCATGTTATCCACTTTAAATAACTTAGAACTTTGACAAATTATAGCTCACCAAAATAATACAAAAAAACACCTTACGGAGATAACACTACTGAACTGCACTGCATTCTTCAAAATTATTAAGATAATAAAAAATAAAATATCTGAAGTGAGAAACATTTAAAAATTTAAATTGCTGCCCTAACCGGTTTGGTTCAGTGGATAGAGCGTTGGCCTGCGGACTGGAGGGTCCCAGGTTTGATTCCAGTCAAGGGCATGTACCTTGGTTGCGGGCACATCCCCAGTAGGGGGTGTGCAGGCGGCAGCTGATTGGTGGTTCTCTCTCATCGATGTTTCTAACTCTCTATCCCTCTCCCTTCCTCTCTTTAAAAATTCAATAAAATATATTTTAAAAAATTTAAATTACTATAGTAAGACAATATATGTATGGCATTTATTGCATTGAAACCCTATCATGTCTCTTACCTAATTTAATACCCATATATAACCTCCACCCTATAAGAGTTTACCATTTTGCAAATGAGGAAACCAATTTTACAAATAAATATGTTTGTTCAAAATACTAAGTGACTTACCCAAAGTATTAGTGATATATTCTGGTCTAGAATCAATTTTTTTTCACTTTTTATATATTTTGTTTTCCAATATTTCAAAAAAATAAAAACAAATTAGAGTTAGGTCACAGGTATTTAAAAATAATGTTTCCATACTATTCTAATGTGGTTGGCAGCTGGGCTAAAGAGCTACTTCTTACAAAGTCTTGAGGACTGGGAAGTCAGTATGTTCCTGTTGAGTGAATTATTTCTTGACAACCTATTTTTTCATAACTATATTTCATGCAGAAACCTGGAAAGGTGCATTGTAATTCAAAAGACAACTTTGCAGTTATTGGAGTAAGAAACTTGAGTACCTTATGATATATAGCCATAACTGCCCTTCCATTTTATTTAAATAACTACAGTGACATACTATTTTCTTTTTCAAGAGTATATACCTGCCCAGCTGGTGTGGATCAGTGGTTGAGTGTTAACGTATGAACCATGAGGTTACGGTTTGACTCCTGGTCAGAGCACATGCCCAGGTTGTGAACTCAATCCCCAGTGTGGGGTGTGCAGGATGCAGCTGATCAATGATTCTCTCTCATCATTGATATTTCTATCTCTCTCTCTCCCTTCCTCTCTGAAATCAACACAAATATGTTTTTTTAAAAAGAGTATACACCCTTATAGTTGACGCGGGGGGGAAGCACTATTTTGCATATGTGATTTATAGCAATACTAGAGGCCCGGTGCACGAATGGGGTCCCTCAGCCAGGCCTGCACCCTCTCCCAGTCCGGGACCCCTCGCTCCTTACCACCTGTCTGCTTGCTCCTTACTGTTCTGTTCACTGCTCCTTAGCACTGCCCCTGAGGCGGGAGAGGCTCCCGCCACCACCACTGCGCTTGCCAACCATGAGCCTGGCTTCTGGCTGAGCGGTGCTCCCACTGTGGGGGCACACCGACCACCAGGGGTCAGCTCCTGCATTGAGTGCCTGCCCCCTGGTGGTCAGTGCTTATCATAGTGACCGGTCGTTCCAGTTGTTCCATGGTAATGGTCGCTTACGCTTTTATTATATAGACTAGAGGCCCAGTGCACAAAAATTTGTGCACTCGGGGGGGAAGGGGGGGTTCCTCAGCCCGGCCTGTGCCCTCTCGCAGTCTGGGACCCCTCGGGAGATAACGACCTGCTGGCTTAGGCCTGCTCCTGGGTGGCAGAGGGCAGGCCCAATCCCTAGGTGCAGCCCCTGGTCGGGCTCAGAGCAGGGCTGATTGGGGAGTTGGGGCGCCGCCCCCTGTCATGCACAGAGCAGGGCGGATCGGGAGGTTGC